>NC_132891.1:7221121-7401121 GCF_030463535.1 Salminus brasiliensis
AGATACTGAGAAACACTTCTATGGTCTTTGCGAAAGCTTCTTGTGAGGAACTGGCCAAGCTTTGAGTCATCAGCTGCATCTTTCGCCCCAATCAGTCCAGTCCCGCTCTGATCAGAGCACACCCAGGAGGCCAAACAGTGAGGAGGTCAGCACCAGCTGTCTGAAGATGAAGCTCTACCCAGCTTAACACTGGGGGTCCAGACACCAGAAAGCCAGACAGACATGAAAGATCTTCAGATCTTCGGGGAAATGATCAATGTAACATGAATCTGTGTAATTATGGGCCATATCTCTCAACCTGATGGTCCAATCATTTAAGAAAAGTGCATTTCCTAAAGAAAGAAGCCCAGACTGGTTGCACAACGTAAACGGTCCCCAGTTCCAGAGACTTGCTATCCCAGGCGGTTGCTATGGTGTTGCTAAGTGCTTGCTAGGTGCTATAGTGTTGCATGTGGAGTGATTTGCTATTTCAGGTGCTATGGTGTTGCTAGGTGGTTCCTACGGTGTGCCAGGTGTTTGCTATGGTATCTTAGGTGTTTTCTTGGGTGTTGCAAAGTGCTTGCTAGTCAGGTTGCCATGGTGTTGCCAAATGCTTTCTAGATGGGTGCTATAATGTTGCCTGTGCCCGTAGCGCTACATCATGTGCTATGACGTTGCTATGTGGTGGTAACCCAGGTGTCTGTTATGGTGTTGCTAAATAGTTGTCATGGTATCCCAGGTGGTTGCTAGGGTGTGGCCAAATAGTACCCCATGTGGTTGGTTGGGTGGGACTGGGTGTATTTGTAACATTCAAGGCTCACACTTTGGCACTCCCTCCATTCCAATGGGAAAATCTGTTGCTATGCTGAGATCACACATCCGATCCAAAAGCTGTGTACGGATTACGCAATAGTGTCAATCCAGCATTCCTACTCTTTTTAGGAAAACATGTTCCAAGAGCATTCCAGAGAATTTCCCATTACTAAAGCCTCTGAATATGAATTATTTTACCCACATGGGTACTAGAGTTGCACGTTTCGCACCCACCCTTTCCCAATATTTCCAGGACCTCAGTTTCCAGGTGTAGAATGTCTAGAAAACATATCCAGCATATCCAAGCTTCACTGATTTTCCAGGACACACGTGAACCCTGTGATCTCTTGAAAACTGCAGGACGCTGCTCTGTGCGGATGGATTTTTACAAGAAGTGTTAACTCATAAAACGTCTTACAGCCAGTAAACATGTTCATACGCTGGTTTTTGGGGGAGTGTAACGAGCCACCCCCTTCCAACAGTAGCAGGTGGTCATTTATACCATTTAAAGGACACTCTGAGCAGCTATTTATACCAGCTCTGTCCCTTCCACAGCGCACAGGTGTGCCTCAGGCTAATTCTGAACGTTTACATTCGTACACGGCACAGGAGATTTCTCAGATTACTGAAAGGAGCCTCTACAGCCACAGTCCAAATAAAACAACCTCACACACCACCGCCAGATCCTCAGGAATGCCAAGGATTTAAGCCGTGGGTGAATTAAGCCCTTAATGCTTTAATCAACACACGTTTTTTCCTCAGCAAGAGAAAAACAATGCAACTCAATTGTGCGGACGTTTATGAGATTAGCTTTGAGAGAGGATAAGCACAGTTAGCCGGCCCTGAGATAAGAGAGGTGAACCGGGAGCACTGTGAGGTAAAGGAGCAGCCCAGTACTGCGTGGACTACACAACTGTTTCAGACACACACACACACACACACACACACACACACACACACACACACACACACACACACACACACAGTGGCTGGAGACAGACAGAAAGGACACTGAAGACACAGTGAGGAGACTGCAGTAATGAAGTGTGCAGTCCCTGTGCAGAAGGCTAAAGTAGGCTGGGTTCTGCAGTGTGCAGTCACACTGCTGCAGCGCCACTCGTGTCGACTCTATTACTGAAGCCATTCCTCTGGGCTCCAGCCTTATTTAACCTGGCAAATAGGGACACGGTGATTCAGTAAGCTCTCTCAATGTGACACTAATGAGCAATGTGCGCTGGGAGGGTGTGGCTGTGTGTGTGGGTGGGTGTGTATGTGTATGAGCAAGAAAGCACACTAAGGGGAGTAGGAGGCACAGTTTGAGGGAAAGTAGGTTGGCCAAAATAATTAGAGATGCTCCGATATGGGAAATGTGGGCCAATAACGACGTGTGACGTTTATACACTGATGAGCCGAAACGCTGTCTTGTGATAACGGTGCGTGTCAATGTCTGGGACGTACACTACATGGACAAAAGTATTGAGACACCTGCTCGTTTATCGTTTCTTCTGAAATCAAGTGTACTAAAAAGGGTTTATGCTGCTTTTGTCGGAGTAACTGTCTCTACTGTCCAACTAGATTTTGGAGCATTGCTGTGAGAATGTGATTGCATTCAGCCTCAAGAGCGTTAGAAAGGTCAGGATGTTGGATGATCATCACCCCACCTCATCCCCAACTCCCCGACTCATCCCAGAAGTCTTAGATGGAGGACTAGCCATTACTTCATCATTTAGGGTCCAACCTAAAGTAGCGGAATGCATTTAACTAAAGTCCATAAACTTTCTTTGACACATAGTATACCACCCCCTCACAAATCAGCACATCAACGTCTCTAAAATGCAGAAACTGAAAGGGTCTCTACCTGGGTTTGCATTTAGCAGTGGGTTTGCATCACAGCAACTGTGCTGAGACAAGAACTGACTGTGAACCACCCAACAATCCCAAACACAAGGCTGGGGCTATTTTATGATTCAGGAAAATCTAGGCAGTGCTTTATATTCTACAGCTACAGGACGGCAACAGAATCAGCCTCATAGCCTCTGAGTGTGTGTTTCAGACAGTCACACAAATCTGAACAGTGTGCTGTGAAGCTCGCTCAGGGCAGCAAACACAGATTCCATTAAAAGTAAATGGCCTATAATTTTAACTATTATAATTAATAGGTCAATATCATTGCACAACCTGTGTGTTTTTAACTGCATCTTGACTGATTAACAGACTAATGCACAATAAACAGATTTGAATGGTTTTGCAACACTAAGTTACTGTGGTCAAACCAATTAGGCCAAGGATTAACCTTGGACTGGCATATATGAGAGAGAGAAAGAGAGAGAGAGAGAGAGAGAGAGAGAGAGAGAGAGAGAGAGAGTATAAAGAGAAAATAAAAATAATATTAAAATCACCTAAAACAACTACTAAGAGACTTAAAGCAATAGAGGTAAAGGAGCAAATTAAAAACACTAAGATGACAACGATTTAAAATGATCAGAATAAGATTTGATGAGTAAGAGGAAAAATAAATACAATAATTCAAATAAAAATACAACTACAAAAGGAATTAATGAGCCCAAATGACATTATATTATAATACAAATCCTGAATTAAGTGGGGTGTTCAAATAGGAGCTTAGTAAATAGATCTACGTAAGACTTTAAACAACAAAACTAAATGATCACATTAAAAATAAAAAAAGATCAGACAAGAAAACTAAAACTACTAGAAATAAAAAAATAACAGGACTAATAAAAGTAATAAACAACTCAAATTCCATAAAATAAAAATGATAAAAATATAAATAATGGAAAGTAAACAATGAGAAAGGAATTAAAAAAAAGTAAAATATAAGATAAGATAGTCCTTTATTTGTCCCGTAGTGGGGAAATGTTTAAATGATTGAGAGAGACCAGCGAGCTGAGCTTCAGTGTTTTCTGTAGTGAATACCACTGACTAAAAGCAGATTTCCCCAGACAGACAGACAGGCCGGCCAACAGACAGACAGGCCGGCCGACAGGCAGACAGGCCGGCCGACAGGCAGACAGGCCGGCCGACAGGCAGACAGACAGGCCGACCGACAGACAGACAGGCCGACCGACAGACAGACAGGCAGGCCGACCGACAGACAGGCAGGCCGACCGACAGACAGACAGGCCGACCGACCGACAGGCCGACCGACCGACAGGCAAATTAACAATTAGACAATACAAAATAAAGTCCTACTAGTGAAGTTCATTAGAATTTAAAGGGGAGGAGGACAGAGGGAGTTCATTTTGGAGAAACTACACTGAACTTCATGTGGGTGTGTGACTCATCTTGCTGTTGTAGATGAATCGGGACTCTGGGGGGTTGCGGAGAGCTGCGGGTGTGGGAGGTCTGGACGTGACTGCGCTGGAGCCACACTGGCTTGGGTTACTCACCACACACAGCTCCTCGTGCCTCATCTCTTCACACTGAGCCTTTACATCATTCCCCCCACACGCCTCGGTGCGCACACACACACACACACACACACACACACACACACACACACACACACACACACACACACACACACACACACACACTCCAAGTCATTCTCAGCTTCTAACCCACATTACTGAACCAGAAACAGTGCTTCAGCTCTTTTCTTTCTTTCTTTTTTCTATATATCTATACATATAAATGACAATGAACTTTTAATTATTAAGACTATTTAGACATTGAAATGAGAAAAAAAATATATTAAAAATTATAACAAAAAAACAAATGAAATAAAACTTTTTTGACATACCAGTCAAGTGGTGACATGTGCAAAAAGCTAAAAATCATGTTCATATATTGTATGATAAGTCAATAGCATAATGACCATGACAGGCCTCTCCAGTGTTTACATGGAAGGTCTACACCAGTGTACACACCTAGGGGCATTCAAAGTAGATCAAGTGTCTTTAAACAAGCGCACTGTTTATTGATCACAGGGTAGTGGGATCAATACCCAGGTCAGGTCTGGGCAAGGCCTGTAACCTTCTCTGCTCCAGGGGTACTGCAGCATGGCTGACCCTGTGCTCTGACCACGAAAGTTGGGATATGCAAAGAGAAGAATTTCACTGTACTGCATAAGCGCACACCGATCAACCATAACATTAGTACTTAGTGCCTAATACGGAGTAGGTCGCCCTTGTGCCACCATTCGAGGCATGGATTCAACAAGAGCTCTGAAGGCATCCTGTAATTATCTGGCACCAAGATGTCAGCAGCAGGTCCTTTAAGTCCTGCAAGTTGTAAGGTGGGGCCTCCATGGATATCGTTAGGGAGCCTTTGGTGCCCTTGCCGGTTCACTGGTTCTCCTTTCTGGGACCACTTTTGGTATGTACAAACCACTGCACACCAAAAAATAAAAAACCCTGCCTGATCTTCTGGAGATGTTCTGACCCAGTCGTCTAGCCATCATGACTTGGCTCTAGTCAACTAAGCTCAGATTCTTATGCTCGCCCACTTTTCCTGCTTCTGATTCATCACCTTCAAGAACTGACGTGCTGCCTAGTATATCCACCCCTATATAAAGGTATAATGACAATAAAGGTACCTAGGAAAGGTCATGTTTAGATACTAAGGGACTGTCTGGTTGTTTGTCTGGAATGCCCCACACTTACCCACACAGACTCTTACTTCTTGGTTTAGAAATGAAGCCACTGAGAAAATCCACTTTTAGACTCACCGCATGCTGTGTTTAACACATCTGACAGACTAAAAAATCCAGGAAGCCGTCATTCTCGGTCTTTGTCAACCTGCAGTCGTTCACAGCACATTATTAACACACTGAGGCGAGGCGTCATCAAACCAGTACGGAGGTCTGAGTGAGAATCTCTGTCCTGGTGCATTAGTGGCTGTAGAGTCTGAACACAGCCCCGGTCTGCACACTACCGTCCAAACAGGTGCTGCTGCTGGAGTAGCCGGGCTGCTGTTATTCCAGGATAGAGGAGCTCCTTCTTCAGAGGAATGGCCAGGCCCTTAGGGGTCACTGGAGGGAGTGAAGGTCGCAGTCAGCCCTAATGACCTTGCTGACCCCGTGGAGCCCCTGTCAGATGCAGTCTCGTGGGAACCGTCTGTGGGGTCTGAACTACAGGGCGGGATCAGGAGGAAAAACACACTAACTAGCACTGGCACTGTAGAGTGAGCGAGCGAGACTGAGAGACAAAGAAAAGGTGAGACAGAAAGAGGGACAATCCAAGAGAAGGCAAGAGGCAGCATGAGAGACATACAAAGTGAGACAGATGGTAACATGGGAAGAGAGAGACACAGCGAGACAGAGACAAAGTTGAATAGAGGGAGAGAGACAAAGTTGAATAGAGGGAGAGAGACAAAGTTGAATAGAGGGAGAGGGAGAGACAAAGAGAGAGAGACAAGACAGACAGAAAGAGACACAGAGAGGAGGAGAAAGAGAGAGATAGAGAGAGAGAGACACTGACAAAGACTGACAGAAAGAGACAGATCGAGAGGAAGAGAAAGACATAGACAAAGACAGAGAGAGAAAGAGATACAGAAGAAGAGAGACAGACAGAGAGAGAGAGAGACAAGGACAGAGAGAGAAAGAGAGACAAAAACAAAAAGATACAGAAGAAGAGAGACACAGACAGAGAGAGAGACAAAGTTGAATAGAGGGAGAGAGACAAAGTTGAATAGAGGGAGAGACAAAGAGAGAGAGACAAGACAGACAGAAAGAGACACAGAGAGGAGGAGAAAGAGAGAGATAGAGAGAGAGAGAGAGACTGACAAAGACTGACAGAAAGAGACAGATCGAGAGGAAGAGAAAGACATAGACAAAGACAGAGAGAGAAAGAGATACAGAAGAAGAGAGACAGACAAAGAGAGAGAGAGACAAGGACAGAGAGAGAAAGAGAGAGACAAAAACAAAAAGATACAGAAGAAGAGAGACAGACAGAGAGAGAGACAAAGACAGAGAAAGAGACAGAAGAGAGATACAAAGAGAGAGAGAGAGACAAAGACAGATAGACAGGAGAAAGACAAAAAGAGAGAAAGACAGAGACAGAAGAGAGACAGAAAGAGAGAGACAAAGAGAAAGAGACTGAAGAGAGATACAAAGAGAGACAAAGACAGATAGACAGAAGAGAGACAAAAAGAGAGAGAAAGAGACAGAGACAGAAGAGAGACAAAAAGAGAGAGAAAGAGACAGAGACAGAAGAGAGACAAAAAGAGAGAGAAAGAGACAGAGACAGAAGAGAGACAAAAAGAGAGAGAAAGAGACAGAGACAGAAGAGAGACAAAAAGAGAGAGAGAGATGCACAGACAGAGAAAGAGATAGAGAAGAAGAGAGACAGACAAAATAGAGAGACAGAAGACACGCAGACAAAGAGAGAGCGAGAGAGAGACACAGACAGACAAAGACAGAGAGCGATATAGAGAGAGAGAGAATGACAAAGCGAGACAGAGAGAGACAGAGAGAGACAGAGAGAGAGGCCCGGCTGCTTAATGAAAGAAAGGTGTGAAAGAGCAGGTCACGTGTTGTGACCACACAGACACGCCACACACAGACAGTACAGTCAGCACAACACACTGCAGCCAGAGATCGGACTCAGATATCACTGCAATTACCACCCGTGCAGTGATACAGTCATCCACACACACCAAACCCGACCAGTCAGTTCCCGCTACGCTGACACTAGATAAACAACGAGCGCTAACAATAGACAGGTGTTTCTGTTTGTAGGCTGAGGACTTGCTGATTTAACAGTAGCGTGTTATTTGACTATCCCGGGCCTTCACAGTGGGCTAATTAACACACAGGCTCGGAATTACTCCCACAAACATTTCTCCCGGAGCCCGGAGCTAACGAGATCCGCGAAGTGCGTTACTGATTCAGGGCTGGAGCATGTATTCGTGGCCAATGTTCAACTTTATAGCATGCAACTGAGAAGATGGAATTAGGGCTTTCACAATTACTTCATTAAAAACTACCTCAGTAAGTCATTAAAAAGCTGTAGACTGGACGGAAAATAATAAATAAATAAAGGAGCACTTCATAGCTCTATAATCACTGACTGTAGTCCACCTGTTTCGTTAGCCTCTTTTCACCCTGTTCTTCAATGCTCAGGACCCCACAGGACCACCACAGAGCAGGTATGCAGGTATTAATTAGGTGGTGGTTCATTCACAGCACTGCAGTGACACTAGTGACATGGTGGCGGGTGTGTTAGTAGTGTGTGTGTTGCGCTGGTTTGATTAGATCAGACACAGCAGTGCTGCTGGAGTGTTTAAACACTATGTCCACTCACTGTCCACTCTATGAGACACTCTATGTGTTGGTCATCCTCTAGTCCTTCATCAGTGCTCACAGGACGCTAATGCCCACAGGACGCTGTTGGCTGGATATTTCTGGTTGGTGGACGGTTCTCAGTCCAGTAGTGACACTGAGGGGTTTAAAAACTCCAGCAGCACTGCTGTGTCTGATCCACTCGTACCACCAGCACACACACCCCACCACCATGTCAGTGTCACTGCAGTGCTGAGAATGACCCACCACCCAAATAACACCTGCTCTGCGGTGGTCCTGTGGACTCCTGAGCATTGAAGAACGGGATGAAAGGAGGCTTATAAGTATAAGCAGAGAAACTGTGTACCAAAAAGTGGTACTAATGTTATGGCTGAGGCAGGAATGCCCCCTAAACATGGCACAGGACATATTGTCATAGTCAGTTTACTTAGTGTGTGTGATTTGGAGGTGGGAGGAAATCAGAATACCTGTAGGGAACTGGGGGAACTGTGAATAAGAGAATACTGAAAAAGGAGAGATACTCCCAGCTTCAATTGCTCATCACTGTACTGCAAAATTCAATCATTAATTTCTCATATAACTGACAGCAGCGAGAGCCGTAGACTGGGACAATACTGTTACGCACAACAGGCTTTTCTGAGTGAGGCCACATCCACCCCACCCTCCCCAAAACCACTCGCACAAACAGGAACAGACACACAGCAGAAACTTGAGCTCATTCTCTGAGAGCAGAATTACTCAGGGCTTACAAACCAGCCCAGCTCTTCCAAACAAAACCGCTCTCAGGAGACACTGGACTATTTACTTAGAAACTGATGACCTCATTCTCTAGATATAAAAATAGCAGGACCAACTGCGATAGCAAGGGAAAGCCTGACGCTCTCGACGTGTTCACTCTGGGAAAAAACCGCCAGACTGAAACGCCAGGTTGGTCTGATGAGGGACGCTCGGTCTGAAAGGTGACACGGTGAACGGTGACGCAGCCCTTCCGTTCTTTGCACTCCAACCGTGGAACAAGTCCAGGCGTGACCTGGGTGTGTCAGAGAGGGTCTGGAGGAGTGGGGGAAACCGAGGGAGCGAGAGATAGCGGTGATCCGTGTTTCGTTGCGAAACAGGAGAACTGCGGCGCTTGGCTCGTAACGCACTCCTCTGTGTGACGTCACACATTTATGACTCCGTCTCTCCTCCAGGCAGCACCCAAGCCCAGTGACTCACTCTCTGCCTTCAAACACAAAGGCACAAGACTTACTTCAACAACTTCCAATGCATGAAGAGATGACTGTACAGGAAGCGACCCGGAGCAAGGAGGAACATTCAAACGTGGCCTCCAATTATTCCCGCCTAAACCAAGCCCCCCTCCCTTCATTTGCTCAAAATTCAATCCCATACAATAGAATTAGTGTGACGAGAGGAATTTTCCAATAAAGCAAAACTAAAGCGCGGCTGTAATGGTGTTGGCAAAATATTAAAACCTTGCTTGGTATTGTGTAGGTCACCCTTGTGCCGCCAAAACAGCTCTGACCCGTCAAGGTATGGGCTCCACAAGACCTCTAAGGGTGTGTGTTTATACCATGTGGGAGACTGG
This sequence comes from Salminus brasiliensis, assembly GCF_030463535.1. Lineage (NCBI taxonomy): Eukaryota > Metazoa > Chordata > Actinopteri > Characiformes > Bryconidae > Salminus > Salminus brasiliensis. The sequence continues at coordinate 7,230,763 of NC_132891.1, forward strand.
GGTTCAATTCCCGGTCTGGGTGACTATGCTACACTATACCAATACGAGTCCTTGGGCAAGACTCCCAACACTAGGTGGGCCCTCCTCTGTAATACGATTAACCTCGTAAGTCGCTCTGGATAAGAGCGTCAGCTAAATACCTTAATGAAAATGGAAATGTACTTGTAGTTTGGCTCTCTTGATCCGGATCGAGCAATACAAATGTAATGGTGGCTAGATTTGAAGCACTGTGTAGTGCGGTATTGTGTGGTTTGGGACACAGCCCTGCTAAACTAAAGCGTCAGGCGGAAGAAGTGCAGAAAGGTGGGCAGGTCTGTAGGGAGACTCACTTGTGATGAAATGGGCAGATGCGGACGGTATGACGCTGGGCATGATTGATCCCAGATGTTGCGGGCAGGAGTGACCCACAAGCCCGTGCACAACTCCACGAGAGTTCGCAAGGCAGCACTCACACTTACTCCAATGAACTGTACTGACAGAGCAATCACACAAGGGTTCGTTCTAATCCAACCAAAGCTGACAAGTATAAACACACCCTAAACTGCCCTGTGGCACCAAGACATTAGCAGCAGATCCATCTCGAAGTCCTTTAAGCAGCGAGGTGGGGTCTCCATGGATCACATCAATGAAACTCGAGCACCCATGATCCTGATGCTGGTTCACCGGTTGTCCGTCTTTGGACCACTTTTGATAAGCACTAATGACTACTACTTACCAGCAGGACAACCACACAGCAACCACCCGAGATGTCACAGCAGCTACATTCCACCAGCATAACAACGTTTTAGCAACAGCAAATCAGCCAGTTGGAAATTGTGCAATGACCACTCACTGAGGTTTCCATGAAGGACAGTGAAGAACTAAGATACCCTTAAAATCAGAGGGGGGAGCACTTCTCTGCTCAAATAGGTCTTAACAACTGCTTGAAAGACACTAAAGGTTGTATCAGGAATGCAGTTTTACGAAAGCAAGGCCAATAATGCTCTCTCTGGGCCTCAGCTGTCGATGGCTAGCAGCATGACTGACTTTCGAACCAGTGATCCTCTAATGATAGTGACAAAGCCCGAGTCCGCAGGACCACCCGGGGCCCGAAATAGTGTTTTTGTTTTCATTTAAAAATAAAATTGTAACATTTTCCCCTAAATTAGTAACTTCAGAATCCTCCTGAAGCTCTACTGACTGTTCTTGGGAACACAGCATCTCAGTCACTGCCACTCCAGGTTGGAGCGCTGCTACTTTGTTGGAGAACTGGTTAACGCCACGTAACCCAAATCATACTTGTGTAAAATCCTGTAAGTTGCTACTTTACCTTTTACTTGTCATCAATTGCACGTGTACAGCTGTCCATGACGGGAAGATCAAAGTGTAATTTGTATTTGCAGCAGTGGCGTAAAAGTACATTACACTCCCTACCTGTAGTGGGCGCCACAGTTCGTGTATAATGCTGCTTTATGCGGCTGTTTTAGGATGTTTGTTCCCTCGTCCTCAGAGGTTTCAGTGTTTGCGAGCCTGGTTTTGGTTTGGAGCCTTTTGTAGGTCTAAATGTCAAACGTCCTTTCACAAATTCCAGAGCTCTCTTAGATCCACCATATTAGCGTAAGCTTTAAAATTAGCAAGTGACCATGCGCTGTTAAAATGCTTCACTCCGTCCACACCCTGTCCCAACAATCACCTCCCTAATAATCTGATCCAGAAAGGCCCACAATGCACCAGAGAGAGAGAGAGAGAGAGAGAGCGAGAGAGCACAGAGCACGGGGGAAGCGGGGCAGGAGAGAGGAAAGACTGAGGGAGAAGATAAACAGTTACGCCATTGGAGAGGGAGAGAGGGAAACACTGTCTTATCAATGGCTTTTGTTTTTTTGGGCAATAACTAGCACAAGGAAGGCCATTCAACCTCACCCCTCAGAATGCTTGTTTTTAAAGTGCTCAGGACAGATTTTCTTCTTATTAAATAAAAAAAGGCTTGTGCAGTCCAGAGTACGGAGCTGAATGACCACCATTCAGACATTTGTTACGGTTTAATTCCATACAAATAAGAATCAACTGACCAGGCTTGCAGTACAAGGCCACACAAATCATCTTAAGTAGTATTTGGAGGCGTTCCATCCACAAGCATTAGATACACACAGATGATCCGTTTTAATGAATGGCACTTTAAGCTGCGTGTGCTTTAAGCGGAGCCATTTGGTCCCAGTTAAAGGAGGCACTGATCCAGTGCTTGAAATGCTGGAATGGGACATCGGAGGGAAAAGATGGTGAATCCGATCTGACCCCGTAAAACAAATCTATCCTGAAACACTACACACTCACACACTCACACAGTGCGAGCTGACGTTAGATACGTTTCTCTTGGGGTTCTGAGTGGTCCAGTGGACTGAGGTGAAGCCACTACTATCTGAGGATCGCTGGTTCGAATGTCAGGTCATGCTGCTTGCCATCAGCAGCCGGAGTCAGAGAGGGCACAATTGGTCTTGATGGTACTTCCTCCTCTCATTACACCTAGCATGATGTTGGTCAGCACAGGCGTCCGTTAGCTGCTGTATCGGAGCTCGGAGAGCCGCACAGATCTGACCCGTTGAGGCAGGGACTCCACTAGACCTCTGAAGGTGTCCTGTGGTGTATGCGAGACAGCCCTGCAAGTTAAGCGGTTGGGCCTCCATGGATCACATCAATAAGCCTTAGCTGTCCATGGTGCTCACGCTACTTCATCCTGGGAACGCCCCATAAAACCTGCTATTTTGGAGATGCTCTGACCCAGTCGACAAGCTCTTCCAATTTAGGTCTTGTTAAAGTGTCAGATTCTTACTCTTGGCCATTTTTACTGCTAAAAGGATGTGGATGAAAAACAAACAAGAAAAACATCTGATCAAATCAAAAAAACTACTGAAGCTGCTGCAGAGTCCAGGCCTCAACGTTATTGAATGTGTGTGGAATGACATGGACTTTGATTGAAGACCAAAAAGACAGACTCACTGACACATAAGTCTACTGAAAATAATCTGATGTTACATGTAGTTGCTGAGGCTTGTTGTTGCGTCATTTTCTGATCAATACATGTTTCCTACTTTATTTCCACAGAAAAGTGAATCACTTGTACCTAATGGCTGTTTGGAAAGCAAATTAATGTCAGTGAGAAAATAAAATGAAGCTAGTAAGTCCACTGAAACAACCACATTAGCCTAATGGTTTCTCAGCTCAGCACTCTGCTTAAGTCAATAAGGTTTAATCAGCTCATTTATAGACAGACAGGATGAGCCATTCTGGTCTCAGTGCTAAACCAAACTGGTGGAAACAGGAAGCTTTCACCATAGCCCTACACTCAGCCCTAACGTAAGCCTCAAAAACTATAAAAAGTGCGATTCTCGACGACTGCTGGTCAGTTTTCGCTCACTGGCGCATGATGCTAAGCACCTAAATCCTGCATGTGGCGACAGGGTCTGAATTCATACCCAGGGAGAAAGCGGGAGTTATGTAATAAGGAATTACTGCTCCATTGGGTGTCAGTTTTCGAGTCACTTTGTACATCTGCCAGCTTGTAACAAAACCACGCTAAAGCCCACGAGGAATAAAACTGCAATCAGCAAAAAAAATAAAAATGAAAAAAATAAAAAAACACCACGTGAGCAGCAGACTGGCGTTTTTACCAAGAGGAAAAGCTGGATCTGTTGGAGCAAAGAAATCGAATTTGACCCGTTTCAGAATTGTTTACAATGCAAAAATAAGGGAATACAAAGTAAAGTCATATGTAAAAACACTTGCTGCAAAATAAAATAATGTGGGGGGAAAAAAACAGGAATGGAAAACTGTATTGGCCTTGGCACAGCTGCACTGTACAGGAACGTGACATAGCAGGAACCTCAAACACTACCGATTCCAACACCCCCACCCAATCCCACCCCCCGAACACTTACAAACAACCAGCCTGCTAGCAAAAGTCTTTTGAGGCCAACACAGTGGCTACTTGCATGAATATGGAAGTGAGGTAAAACAGCTAAATGCTTACACTAACTAGGGAGCTAAGATGTGCCATGGGGAGACTGGTGAAGCGAATGGGTACTTTGTAGATGCTAGGCTAAAAGCTAACCCAGCAGAATGGCTCCAGTCACCTAGCTAACCGCACATTGCACTGAGAGGACAGCAGCACTATTCGGTAAGGCTTAGGAATAAGAACAAGAAACTATGCAGCTACTGTAAACCAACCACTCAAAGCAGACCACATCAACTCGGCAAAATAACAGGGTGGTGAACAACACAAGACACATTTCTGCCCCTCGTTATTTCTGTAGCATCTTAAAATGTATTGAATTAAAACTTCAGACTTCTGAATCAAAGACACGCCCAAGCAGCTAGCTAGGTTTCGCCAGCCAATTCAACTAACTATAGAAGTACAGCTTCTATTTGTGTCATATCACACGAGCCAATCCAGCACAGCTACCAGAACACGAAAAGAAAGACAGCATCACGTGATCCCGTAAAAATAAAGGTGCTGAAAGGGGTTCTTTGAGTGATGCCACAGCAGAATCTCTATTGGATTCATAATGAATCTTCACTAGATTACCTGTTTAAAGGATTCTTCACTCCCACACATCTCTCAAAAATATAGGTTCTGGTGTTCTTTCCCATCAACTGATTAAAGTGTAGTATATCTGAGGGAAGTTGACCTCCCCAGGTTCAGACCAGGAGGTGCAGAAATGAAGCAACGCTGGCCAAGCACCTGGGCATATGGGCCTCACAGTGAAACGTCAGGTTAGTCCAGGAACCGACAGAGAGCACTGCTTTCAGAAAGAGGGGCCCACCTTCACCAAGACAGGTCCTTTATTGCACAGTACACAGGCAGGTTCCACTGGAGCAAAGTAAGCAAACAGAACAAGACAACTGCAGAGAAAACTGGTTCTCTCAGTTTGACTATGTGTGTGTGTGTGTGTGTGTGTGTGTGTGTGTGTGTGTGTGTGTGCACGTGTGTGAAAGAGAAGCTTCTCCCTGGAGGGAAAATACAAGGCTGGCAGTAAAACAGGAAAAGAGGTGTCTCATCCAACCAGAAAAGGCTGCAGACGAGGCTGAGAATCTGTTGCGATTGCGTGTTTAGAAGAGGGAAAACAACGTGGCCCTGATCGCCACCGATCTGTCAAGTTCAGACAGGTCATCTGTTCTTACACCTTGAGCCTGGGATCCTTCTGACAGAGGCCATGCTCTGCTTATTAAAAAAGAAATAAAGAAATAAAAAAAGCCCAATAGGAGGTTTAGCTGGGTTATCTTCATGCTTGCATTAGGAAACAGCAGTGTTTCCTCATCATGGTCGTTCAGAACATGATCTGCTGAACTACAGTTTGAGTCGTCAACACGTTTAGCCATAACTGCAGCTACGATAACATCTGCATCAACATCTGGCTCCCCACCACAGAGGCATTGTGGCTGCATACACACCAGGTACAACCACCGCCCATACCTGCGGCCTGTTTTACTGGAAGACTTACAGAGGTGTTAAAAGGTAGCAAACTGATAGGGACACCTCAGCCAAGATAGCCGGGAGAGGAAAAAGCTTAGCTTCTTTATACCCCCACCCCCAATTCCTGCAATTCCAGGGGGTTGAACTGATGACAGTCTGGTTCCCAAGCCCACTTCTCTAAGCTTCAGGCCAAGGCTAATAAATCATAGCTGATTATCATAATAATTAGTAAAGCATCTGGTCATGTTTGGGTCAAAGCAAAAACGTGCAGCCATGGCCTAAATGCTGGAGCAGTGGGTTAGGGACCAAAAGGTCACTGATTCAAAGCCCTAGACCTGGAAACCAAATTGCTTCCCAGGTTCCAAACGTGTGTTTTCTCACTGGATGGGTTAAATGCGGAGGTTGTACACATTCAATTTCACATGACCGCATAAACAGCCAGATGTAAACACAGCAAGAATGCACTGTGGTCAGATTACGAGCAGATCCCTCCATCACATCCAGAAGTGGTCAGAGACGGATCTTGACCACTTTCTGTATTGCTTAAGAGGAAATGCTTCTGTCAAGTGCCAACTGGCAGCTGATGTCTATGCAGACTACTTGCTGCCTGTTTACAGCAGCTCCCTCTCAATATGGCAGCATATGATTATTAATACAAAGGTGCTACAAATGGTTCTTTGAGAGGTGCCGTAGAAGAACCATGTTTAGTTCTGGAAGGAAATGTGTCTGTGTCTGAACCTCTAAATTGGTAAAGAACCGTTACATCAGTGTCTTTAAGCCTGTAAAAGGTTCACAAATGGTCCTTCCATAGCTGAGGTCTTTAAATCTGGTCATCTGTAGTTTGATTCTCACTTTGAATTTCTAAGTCCAGGACTGGATTTGAGGTCCAGATCTGAACCATGTTTACAATATTGCATACTGGGGTCCATAAGTCTGAGACCACTAACTGAAACGCTTCAGTTTTGTATTCCTTCAGAAATTAATATAAACATTTTGACTACAAATAATCTTGATCAACTCCACAATTGCTGTGAGGATTTGACTGCAAAGTGTGGATTTAGTGCATTAGTTAGGTCAGGTAGTTGGATGATCACCACCCTACCTCATCCCCAACTCATCCTAAAAGTATTGGCTCGAGATCATCTTCCACGGCTCCACAGCTCAATGCTGGGGGGCTTTACACCCCTCTATACCCCACGCCTGGAAATAGGCACCATGGTGCCAGTAGGTTCATGTTTATCTGCTCCAGAGAGTCCTATTATATTAGCAGCACTTTTCTACAGGGACTAGGCAAGCTGTGTGTGTGTGTGTGTGTGTGTGTGTGTGTGTGTGTGTGTGTGTGTGTGTGCATTTGCAACTTAAAGCAGTTGAATGCATTCATTAGAAGGGGTGTCCACAAACCTTAGGACATCTAGGGTATTTCAGCTGCACAAGTTTGTGTGAAAGCCCTGGGGGGTGGGGTGGGGGGGGGTTCCCAGGGGGGGATTATTTCCAAGAAAGGCCTGCGTTTCCAGACACGCTCTCTCTCTCGTCATGCTCCCAGGATGGCATGGCTGGTACTCGTTCATGTCCTTACAGCCCCATTACACCACTTGTGCAGGAGAGCCCTGTATGGAACGGGTAGGATTTCTCTGCACGCTGTGGAACACTGACACTAACTTTCACTTACGGAGTACGTCTCCCTACACCAGAGCACGCAGGGTGCCACGGAACAGAACCAGGAGCCCACCCCTGCTGCGTTTAATGAAACCATGTTAATAATTCAGCCTCACCATCCGGCAGGAGCTCGTAGTAGAGTAGAGTAGAGTAGAAGAGAGATAGAGAGAGACACACACACACGGAGAAAAAGAGAGAGAGGCATCATTAAGTATTCACAGCTCAAAGGCAGCCCAGATATGGACGTTATATAAACCACACTGGGGGGAGAAGGCCCACTGGGCCCAGGACCAGGAGAGAAGCCCCGCGGCCTTTTGTTTGAGGGGAAAGAGAATCTGTGAGAAGCTCGGACATCTGATCATCCTCCATCTGTCTGAATTTACCACGCGCTGAAAAGCCACTTTGTGGAAAAATCCCCCTCAGGACTTGAAAGTATGATATGGATCTATCCATAGTCTCTATAAAAGTGTGTTTGGCCAGTCTCTGTAACTGAGGCAATATGACGAAACGTTACTGTAGTCATGATCACTTACACTGCTTTCACAGCACACATCAGTCATGGCCAGTCAATAACCTCACCTCTCCAACAGCAAATTTACAGCAGACAAAAAAAAACCTTCATACCTTTTAATGGAAGTCAATGGAAGTCATTTTGGAGCATTTCTATTGGTCCGTTAATCAGGAAACGCAATGTACAATGTAAAGAACAACTGCCAAATTCACATTAGGTCTGAAAGTGAAAAATGGCAAACATGAAGACTTCCAGAACAATAAGCAATTGCTAGAGTGTAGATTTAGCCTAACTATAGAGAGCCTGTAAGTGTAGTACAGTACAATGTGTAGACAGAAACTGCATACAGACAAACAGCAAACAGCTGGTTATAGGTCTAAAAGTTTTATTATCTGTCATTTTCTTTCCATTTTTGTTCCTAATTTATTTATTTTTATAGTCTTATATCTACCAATTCAAACTTGTTTATGGACTAAATATAATAATAAAGTAATTTTAGCACTGTTTACATCTGCTTATAATATAATACAATTATGTGCCCATAATAACACTTATTAGTACCTACCTATTATGCACATACCTATTGTGTTTACAGTGTGGGTTACACCTAAGAAAGGTGTGAGAAAGCTTTTTGCCACGTCGTACTAAAAAAAAAAGATGAACTGATGTGTGATCTGATACAAATAAAATAAAACCATTAAATCAAATAAATCAAATAACTATTTTAAAATATATAATACATATGACTTCCACTGAAAGTTACAGTTTATTTCTTCTCCTGTAAAGTTGACATTTTGGGAACACAAGGTTTATATATGTATGATTTATAGGGTATGAATAAATAATAAATATGGTCTGTGTCCAAGTTTACGGGACAAGATAAAATGCTCTCAACTTTGAATGAAAGTCTTATGTAAAAATTAGAGATTACTGCAAGTCATTTAGATCCTTTCTATTGGTCTATTCACCCGGAAGTATTCACACAGTGAAAAGAAAGAAAAATCTTTTTAATAAACATAATAATAATTTAATAAACTAATAAACATTTAATTAAAATAAATAAATAAATAAATACAAACAATATCACAATATATAAACAAAGTAAGCACTGATATTTTTGCAGGACAATGGATTTGAAACCATTAGATCCTCTCCTTAAGAAAAGCTCAATACAAATTGCAGCCATCATTCAATAGCTGGTTTGGTTAATTAGTGCTTCATTAAGTTAAATCAGGGGCTGCTGTAAACCTAGATGGCGGCTGAGAAATCTGGAACCAAATCCTTTTTGTTAGCTCAAAACATAACTGGGCTACTTTTTAACACAACAGTGTATATTTGTGTTAATTAAACTGTTCTCTATAGTTAAAGACATTTATATACTTATAGCAAACACACTCATTATCAGGTTAAATTGTTTTAAAGGGCACATATGATGGAAAACGTTTAGCCTGTTAATTTGCACAGCACTGCACATATCTAACATGTAAAACACGAGATTTTCAGCCACCGTAATCAACACAGCCTAGATCTGCTATTAATGTCCGTTTACATCAGCCGTGCTGTTCAATCTCGGGAACGTTGCGGTCATGCACACAACAGAAAGGCCTGCATGTGAGAGTTTACTGTTTGTTTGCTCGACGCCTGGAGGCTGAACTAAAACCTCTGCTCCATAAAAAACGTCCAACACAACAAAACACGCTTTTATTAAAGAGGGAACTGTGGAAAGCTGGCCATGTGATCAGAGTACCTCCGCATGCAAATCCTTCCAGACGACACACAGCTGCTTACAGAAGGCCGGCCATATTTAGAACTCGCAGTTGCACAGTTCGGCAAACTCGAGGGGGAACAACGGCTTCCCCAATTTGACTCTTGCTGTGGCCTGTTGGGCAGAGGCAAACAACCAGAGAACCACTTCCTATGCAAATGAGCCTACACAAATGAGCAGCGTGGACTTTGTAAGAGGAGCAGAGTGAAATTTACGCACTTCTGTATGAACTTCCTCCATCAGCACGGCTTATATGACCAGGGATGACGATTAGGGGTGTGATAAAATACGACACAGTGCACTTTTCTAAATAAAGTCATGGGTATTTCCAGAACCCTAAACAAATGCATGAGTCATTAGAAATATATACATAAGATTAGATTTTGATTAATTATGGAGAGCTTGTAAAAAAACAGAAGTAACTGACTGGATGTCAGTCTATTATACCACTATTTTACCCATTTTACCCATCCTACGAGTCCTGTAAGTTTTTTGTTTATTATAATTTTCCCCCAATTTGTTACTGTCAACGAACCCACCCGTTCATACCAATACCCCGCCCCCAGCAATGTTCCCGACACTAGGCAGGTAAGGATTTAACAAGTCTCCTTCACTACATGCTGATGATGAAACTCACCCCAGAGCAGAGGGCAATAGCAGCAGCACATAACACCACTGAGCCACTTGGAGCCCCAAGTCCCGAAAGTTGTGAAGTAGAGCCTCCATGAATCCAATCAGTGAGGCTTGGGTGCCTGAGACCCTGTCGCCGGTTCACAAGTTGTTCTTTGTTTTTTGGTGCAATTTTGGTAGGTACTGACCACTGCAAACCGGGACCCCCCCCCAACCCAACAAGACCTGCCTGGTGTTTTGGAGATGTTCTGCCCCAGCCGTCTAGATCATCATAATTTAATTGTTGTCGAAGTGTCTCAGATTCTTACGCTTGCCCATTTATCCTGCTACCAGACAATCAATCAATGTTCTTCACTTCACCTGTCAGTGGTTTTAATGTTATGGCTAACTAATTCTTGAGTACTGCTACTCTATGCCAAAAGTATATCTTACCATATACTGGTGCAGCTTGCGTCACCCAGCACTAATGCCACCTTTACATATGACTTACACACACACACACACACACACACACACTCGCTTTCATGATTCAGAAGCTCTAGGCATAACAAGCATGTCTCAGGCTGCACTCCGGGACAACTCTCCATGCCCTAGAAAAGCAACTGGCCGCAATCTGCCTCTCCATCAGCGACAGCAGTGGTGAGGAGCACCGTCTCCAGAACCACAATCAATACCCATCCATTATACACATCAGCTCTACATCACACCAAGTACTCAAGAAGTCACTCTAAGCACTGGACTCCACTCAGCAACAGCCCTGCAGAAATACCTCCTACATTTCCACATCTTCCTGCTCTACATCCAGCCACTAATTTAATTCCAGCAACCAGACACCAGCAAACCGTTCCTTCTTCCTGGGGAAACTTTGAACTTCTAAAGAGGAGCTTAAGAAGTAACTGATCTTCTGGCTAATGTCAGAGAGTGTCTGGACTGAATCAATCCTAATGATTCAGGGTTGTGATTCAGGTTTGTGATTCATCACTCAAGAAAACCAGTAATCAATCCGAAAAGCAAAGCTGGCAATGAGATCAAACTCCAGCATCATTTCGCATGCAATAGAGGTTATACAGATCTGGAACGCCATCAGGAGATCCCCTTATAACCTTAGAGAATCCGACTCAACCCAACATCAGCATGAACATCATCACAGTCAAAGATCACGACACTGATAAACATGTGACACTTGATCTTACACTTGAGGTTGATGAGGCGTATTTCACTTTGTTCTCTCTTCTTTGTGGCTTCCTCCTATTCATGTGATCAACACTGACCTCTCTCACACACTTTTTACTTTTTTTGTCCTCACACACAGCTTGTCTAGTCCCGGTAGTGAAGTACTGCCAACAGAATAGAGCAGATCATGAACTTACCAGTATCATGTCTAATGCCAGGCGTGGACTCACAGGGGTTATAGCCTCCCGGCATTAAGCTATGGAGCAGTGGGACTGAGAGGAGAGGAGGTGGTGATCATCCTACTCCATCTTGCGCTCATGACATATAGTAATAGTAATACAGGTATGCAACCAAAACGTGCAGAACTAAATTTAGAACTGCGTATGTCCGATTCAACAGCTTAAACGCTTAGCAATGTGATGCTACAGAAAGTGGGCTAGCATACATAAGCTCCTGAAGGACCCCCTGGCTGTCTTAAAGTCAAAACAGCCCGATGTAAAAGTAAAAATTGCTCGCTTCTGCTGGCGAACTCATGATTACGGAGAAGAGGCAGACTGCAGAAGTTCATAAACTTTCAAAATACTGCAGTAATGAGAGGTTTATCTATCTATTTATTATGCATGTATTATGTAGCACCCTGAACAAATACACATACACTTTTGTCATTAAATGTGTGCATTAGTAGTAAAGTAAGGCACTGTTAAAGACATGTAAAGACAGGCCTACTGTTTCTAATAGGTTCCCATATTAAAACGAAAGCGATTTATTAGTCAAATCTCAAAGTTAAATACCATGAAGACACCAAAAGCATAAAAAAAAATCCATGATACACATTTTTGGTGACACCGCCCAGTCGTAAATCAAATCCTCACAGCAATGCTCCACAATGTAGAAGTAGTAATGAAAGCCTTTACTGATTTTGGAATAAATTATATATGAGAAGGTGTCCCAATACTTTTTTTCCCTAAATAAATATTAATAAAATGTAATATCACAGCATTTTTCTAATATATGCTTATATCAGGAAAAAAAGCACTTGACCACCTTGTTTGTCCTGACATTGTAGGATAGCTCCATTTACTGTTTATTTTTTATATCCTGACTGTCCTACAAAGTCAGTGTATACAAGCCTAAAAATGCTCAAAAACAAGAGCGCACACACACACGCGCACACACACGCGCACACACACGCGCACACACACGCGCACACACACACACACTGAACACAACGGCTGAAACCCTGCATGCTCAGAGCGGCTCATTCCAGCACACAAAGCTTTCAGTCGAATGGCCTAAATGCCAGCGCAGCTCCTAGTCACCATGGTCCTCATCAGCTCAATGGTCCCCATTGTGTCCCAGTGATCACTGGTGGCCTGCAGAATCGGCCTGCTTTTTAAGCAGCAATTTGGCCAGCCTCTGTCCTTCTACCAGCAACCCAAGCCGAGCGTCTTAACGCAGGGTATTTCCACTCTGCGCGTCCGAGGCGAGGCCGCTGCGGCCCTTAGTGGAACAAAATCGCAGACAGGTCAAGAATGCTTAGATGGACAAGTGATCAGACTTGGCAACATCAGACAGTGACCACAACAACACAGCTCCGTTCGCCTGCTAGTGAGCCAGCTGAACACTGGGCATTTGTGTTCTAATGGGATGCAGAAGCCTGGTCGTCTGGTTGCATCCACGGACAATAACGAGCAACTGTGGAACACACCAACGTTAACACTGCCTTAGGAGTCAGTCAGGGCTGCACATGGTGTCGGTTGATAATTGCTATCGCTGTGTTGGTCTTGGGCAAACCGATGCTTCCATATGCAAATCTAACCAATCGCTGAATGCTTTACTGTGTGCTGTGAGCAGTCTGACCAATCGCAGATGCTCTCTTGGGCTTGGGAAGAATCAAGCCATTCACTCTTCACTGTAACACTACTAGTCTCAGTCATTTTGGTCAAATAATTCCACCTTGCTTCACATCATGTTAATATTGGAGAGAATCACAGAAGAAAACAGCTTAAGAAACATTGTGATTAATGCATTTATGGAAATCCAGATATGCAGAAATAAAATATTAGCATTTTATCCATTTGACTGCATTTCCAGTCCAGAAATACACATTTACATTTAGAATTGCTGATTCGTATTATGTATCATGGGGTGAGCACATGACTATTTTATCACAACGTTAGGACTGGCTGACATGGTAAAAATATATCACGATATTTGGAGACAATTTAATAATACAGGTTATTTATCGGGACAACATGATCAACATGCATTAGCAGCGATAGATTCTTAAAAACTGTTGTTTACACGCTCTCCCAGACTGAGCACAGTGATTTTTATTCTGTATGTGCAACACTTTATCCAGTTAAACCAGAATAATGGCAGTCCCTACATTGAAACATGCAGCTGGTCACTGACAATATCAACAACACAGTAAAATATCATCATATCATCAAACGTAATGTGATAAATGTTGTCAATTTTGACTACATACTTTCCTGAGCATACTGTGAATATCGTCAGGGCCTAAAGAGCTGCACATTCCAATATAAGATAAGTAATTAGTGCCGTTTAGTTTCTAGAAAATATGACGGGGATTTTATCATATCGAGATCAGTTTTGTTATCGGCATACTGAGGATACTGTTAGTGCTTAATAAACACTGATTAGCTGCAGGTTTCATTACTAACAGTGTAATTAGACTGGTTTAATTAGAAGAAGTGCAGCAGATGTGGAGTATAAATCACTCTTCAGTACGGGAGAGTATCTAAATAGTAGTTTATTGTATGTATCGTGATTAATATTGTGTATTGTGATATATTGTGATACAGTATTTCTACCCCAGCCCTATTCTAATATATTATATATATATATCATCACTGTCCAATGAAAAACATGAAGGAGAAGCCAAAAATGTTCTTAACTTTGAATGAAAGTCAATGTAAAATAGGAGTTTATTAAAAGTAATTAAGAGCATTTCTATTAACACAGTGTACAGAAGCAGCTACAGGGTTTAAAACTGTAGAAAACTAAAAACGGACAAAAATGCTTCCATGTTTTTCACTGGACAGCAGAGATTTATATATATGGTTTATCACTCTGAACAATACTGCAATGTCAGTTTTTTCCAATATGGTGCAACCTATCGCCCACTCCTACTGTATCTGCATTGGCATTAACAGCGTCGGATATTTCCCACAATTACCCAGATCAGTGCATCCCTAGTTTCAACGCATTTCACAATCGCATTCCACAGCAACACAACCACCAACTACTCCTTAGCCCACATCGTTCCTCTCCAAAGCCAGTAGGTGGAAGCTAAACACACACACACACACACATACATACACACACACACACACACAGTTAATAAGGAGTAGATATGTTGTACATGGGATTTCTGGAACATACACACTGTCAAACACAATGCGACAGCCTAGCCCAGTGACACTGAGGGGAGGTACTGGGGCTAAAAGCAGGGAACACTGGGATTGGTCAGTTAATGGTGTGAGTCATATGAGTCATCTCAGCTGGAGCGAGTCAGGTCAGGTGCAGGGGAGCAGAGCAAGAGGGGAATGGGACGAGAGCTGGAGCACAGTGAAATTACTGCTTTCAAATCAGTAGATTCTTTTCACATGATCGGATTCGGGAGTCAAGGCTGGAATTTCTCCACCTCTGTTCAGCCTATAGCAGTTTACAGAGTCACATCACAGTTCTAAGCAGTGTTTCAACTCTGAGTGCTTTTCAAACTAAGCGAGATGCAGAGCAGCACTAATTTACATACAACTGTATTAAAGGCACAGCATCACAAACAGTCTGTTTCATCTTGAGAGGTCATGTAGAAAAGAATCCTGGCCATTCATAGAGTGCTAAACTAGAGCGTTAAAAACATCCACTAAAGTGGTCCGAATTGTATAATACACACCCTTTAAAAACATGTAAATGCCAGCTTAGCTCATGAAAGAGCAAATAATTAGCCAGTAATGTGTTTTCAGTTAAAATGACCCCCAAAAAAAGCTGACCATTGGCCAATTTCACCGAAAATCTCTCAAAACTGGCCATAAAAAAATCCAAATCAGTGCAATCCTATGAAACATAACACAAATATTGCCAAATAATAAAAAATTAATTAATTAATTAATTAATTAATTAATTAAAAAAAGAGGCGAAACTGTGCTGAAGATTTTTTTTGCCCACCAGGTCTCTACTGCAGTGGTCAGCAGCTGTCCCACAGGGAGGAGGATCAAAGCAGCTCACCAGGGTCATCCAAACGACCACAAACACGCTGCCTCGCTCACCTGCCCCCAGGGCTCTAAAAACACTCCGCTAATCACACACACACAAACACACACACACACACACACACACACACACACACACACACACACACACACACACTCTCTCTTTCACAGGTTCACACCTCATGGCGACTCATTCAGAGCCTCTGAATGCGCTGCCGTGTTCAGCCTTGTGTCAATTATCGGTTCCTCGCAGTCGGCGAACCTTAACGATGCCGAGAAATGAATAAACTTTGCATGAATCACTGAGAGCCAAACGTCACTGATTGCCAATCTGGTGCAATATGTCCTCGCTCAACCATAAGGCGCAGTGTTTACTGTTTTTATCATCGCTGCTTCTCTGATTACAGTTTCTATGGCCATTTCATCTTCTGTAAGCATAACAACACATTGCTTCAGACTCTAACCCACACACTGAGTGGTCCCAGTTGTGTAACAGTATTACTCAGCTGAGTTCACACTCCCCCCTCCAGTATACACACATTCTCACACACACACAAGCAGCTTATTTCTATTCTACTTGTAATACGGGACTGAGCCGGCAAGCACAGCCTTACAAAAGCACATTAATATCCACCCGACAACAAAGGCTATTGTGCTTTCATGCTGAATTCCTGGTTATGCCGGAGCCTCAGCTGAACTTCAGCTCAACCAAACAGCAGCAGTGATTCATGACCACTCACGAGAAAGCACGCTTGCTGGACATGGGCTTCATTTTGTAAGCATGCTTCGTGACCTGCTGGTAAGGACGTAGTACGTCCAAGACAGTTCATCACAAATGAAAACTATGCCTGACACGCCCCTTGCTCTCCTCCGACAGACTCTCATTTGGGGGTCTTTGGTGGAAATCACAGTTAATTGTCAAAATATGGCACCTGGGGACATCCTATCTACACCCTACTGTACTGTGTAGAGCCCAGTTACAGTGTGTTATACAATTATTATTATTATTATTATAAAGGTACAGAAACATTTGGGTGTCAGGAGATACCTAGATACAAACCCTATTCTCGTCCAGCCAGGGAATCGAACCCTATCACGGCCTCATGCCCTCTGAAAATAAGTCACACTTCTATATAATGCCCATCCATGTTCAATTTTATGAATGCTGATATATCAGCAGTAGTAGATATGTATATGAAAAATATCAGATATTGGCATCAGCCCACATTTCTTGTATTGGTAGAACCCTAATCAGTAATGACGCTGGACTTACTGCAGTTTGTTCATTTTACTGCATTTGTAATAGTGCTGGGCAATATGACCTCAAATTAATATCATGATTAATTACACATTTTACCTCGATTCAGATTAATAAATGATTGTATTAGCTGTCGGAGTCACGTGACTGCACATGCAATAGTATGTTTTTAAGGGGACCAAACACAAACACACTGTGGAAATTATATATTTTTTGTCATTGGAATTTTGTTAAAAATGATCAAAATAATTATGTTAATTAGAGGTTATGAATGTCTGACTTGATTCATTTCTGTTCAGTTGCTCAGCCCTAAGTTGTAACATCAAATTTATGCATTCAGCTGACGCTCTTTGCATGTTAATCGTGTTGCACAGGTAGGTGAATGTAGTGTTGGTGTAGCAAGGCAGGCCTGCCAGGCAGCGGAATGAAACCTGTCACTGATAAGACGAGGTTACCCACTACCCTTTAAAAATAATTGTCAGAATTCTCTGTAAAGCTAATCCACGTAGATTTGTTTACGTATCAGCATCAGTAAATGTGTGTTTGAACAAGATCAGATATCGACATCAGAGCACAATTCCCATTTCGGCACATCCCTCATTACTATTTTTGCACAAGGACACCTCACAAAGACTAAAGTCAAATTCCTCAAGAGAAGGTGTAACGGCCAAAGCAGACCTAAATACACTAACATCAGATATTTTCTCACAGCAGTCCTCCCCAAACCGATCTCTCAATCGTAATTTCAACCTGATTTGTTCATTCAAATCCGGACACAGATCCGGACTGAGGAATCAACCGCACACTCCACATTAGGGTCCTTAGTTTGCCCAAAACATGAGTTAAACTGTCCAATCAGAACAACATCCTGGTCTGGAGGTAAGATCGGAAATGATTGTTGCACAGATAAGCTGGTGGTGTGAAAGACCCCTGGATATTTTCACACACATTTATTTTTACAACTGAAATGGCTTTACCCTGCTCTCCCAGAACTGTCTGGTGCGTTTGTGCTCTCAGATGGGGCGGTATGGAGATTTCAGTCCTCATTAGGTGGTCAACTGCTAGTTGACTTGCCTGGCCAGAGTCCGATTCTGCTAAAATCTGACCACTTTGCTTGTTTCGGGGCCACTCCTAATCGTGTCATCTAAAGTCTCTTGGCGTAAATGTAGTGGATGTAAACACGACTTCATTTGCTTTTTTTTTTTACTTAAATTATTTGATCATTTTTACATTTTGAAATTGCACTTGAATATTTGTGAAATATTTGAATTAAAAAAAATGTAAAATGAGATGTTTTCCAAAGCCAACATTATATCCAAATTACATCGACCTGAGCTGAAGATCACATCGAACATAAACATGTATCGCTACACCCCTAGCTTACCTGCCTGCCTGCCTGCCTGCCTGCCTACACGCCTGCCTGCCTGCCTACACGCCTGCCTGCCTGCCTACACGCCTGCCTGCCTGCCTGCCTACACGCCTGCCTGCCTACACGCCTGCCTGCCTGCCTGCCTGCCTGCCTGCCTGCACGCCTGCCTGCCTGTCTGTCTGTCTACACGCCTGCCTGCCTGCCTGCCTACACGCCTGCCTGCCTGTCTGTCTGTCTGCCTGCCTGCCTACACGCCTGCCTGCCTGCCTACACGCCTGCCTGCCTGCCTGCCTACACGCCTGCCTGCCTGCCTGCCTGCCTACACGCCTGCCTGCCTGCCTGCCTGCCTGCCTACACGCCTGCCTGCCTACACAAAGCAGACACCAGCCATGAGACCAGACTAACACCTTGGCTAAGCTAGCTAAGTAAAGCCAGAGGAACACAGCGACTGTTCACACAGCCCAACAGCCAAGGCTGTAACGTGCCCTTGACGAGGGTCTCCGACTGAAGCTGAACAGCAACTTAGCTAGGATACGTTTTTAGCCCCCAGTATGAATCTGTTTCTGGGGAAGCTGAGGAGGATTACCGCTTGTTCACACTTGCGCTTTGTGTCGGGTGGCAAGTTCCCCATCGCCCAAACCACTGACATTTCCTCAGGTTGATCTGAACCATAGCGACAACAGACGGCCGTCGCTGAAGGCGCGCGAGTTAGCCGCGGTTAGCCAAGTTCCCCCCTTTTTTAAACACAGAGCAACGGGACCATTAAAAGGACACGGTGTCAGGAACGCGCACTGTCCCCTCATTCACAGCCATTACACACAACCAGCCTCCTGACATCTCACTGCTGTGCCCCCGAGCGTGAGAAGCACACTTTCCGCCGCCACGCAGCCCCTCGGGATTAAGCCCTAATTTAGTCCTGAACCAGTACAGAGAGAAAGAGAGAGAGAGAGAGCTCGCGAGTCTCCTTCAGCCCTCTCGTTTAACCTATCCTACCTTCCGACAGCTCCAGCTCCAACTCCGCCAACTGATCCTTCACCTCCTTCGGCAAAGGCGCCAAATCCACACCGCGCTCTGCCATCGTTGCCGAAATGTTTACTAACTTCTTCTCGGTCTGATAAACGATGCTCTGTCGATCAACATCCACCGATCACGACGCGAAGCACATAATCAGACGGGAGTAACAACAAGCCGATCCGAACAGCTGCTCCCTCCGCCATAACTGTGGGAACTCGCACCAACGGTAGGGATGTGCCGACTCGTTAAAGAATCGGTTCTGTTGAATTGACTCTTTACAAAGAATCGAACGGAATTCAGATCTAACCGATTTTTATTTTTACTTTAATTTATTTACAGCAATATTAGTATTTATAACAAACAATTTATTTGATGTCGCGCAAAAAATCGTATCTTCAAAACGGCAGTTTTACTGGAGAAAAAATAAGTAAATGAAATAGAGCTGATTACATTAACTTTCAGTAGAAGTCAGTGTAATTTTGGAGTATTTCTGTTGGTTTATTTAGCATGAAGCATGAAAATAATTAAAGAACAACTGCGAAATTAATGTATCGTCAAAACGGCAAAAAAAAAAGGTTTTTACGCTACAGTGATTTTGTTAGTTATTTTCTACGTAAGTGTGGACTTCAAGACATCAATAATATATGTGCAACAAAACTGCGATAAAAATGAGAAAATTATTACAAATTATTACAAACATACAAACGTCACACATTATTAATTAACTGTTTACTAACATGCTTAATAAATGGTGGGGCGTGAATTAAGTTGGTACTTTGCCTTACATAAATTCTACATAAAATAAATAAACTCGATTTATTAATCTATTCAATTCACTAAAACCTTCTGTTTTGAACCGAAAGAATCGGTTCGGTCAACTGAGTCAAACTTCGTATCACTAACCGACGGCAAGGCGCGGTCACGTGACGGAGTTTACCATGCAGCGTGCGCGGTTCCGCGGACAAGCTGCGACGCCCTCTAGCGACACAAACGCACATGCTTAAAACACAGATAAAGCAGCGTCCATCAGGAGGGGAGGGCATCAATACCATTAAATTACAGTTATAGATTGTTCCAGTGCACAGGGGCTTCTCCCAGGTACAGCATATGTTCCGTACCGCTAGCAGACAGTAAACACCCAGCATAAGCAGACAGACTGGGGCAGTGTTTTACAACCCTGCCCTGACTCAACTCATCAGCTCACTACCGAGCTTAAAATAGGGGCATTAGCACAGAAGAAGCCCTTTTTAGGTGGTGATTTCACCATGAGGGCGACATTTACAGACGTGTATGTAAATTAGGATGATACTGATGACGGGGGGGGGGGGGGGGGTGGGGGGGTTGTGGGTTTGATACCTGAGCCCACTTGGGCCCTTAAGCAAGACCCCTAACTCTCTCTGCTCCAGGGGTATCGTAGCATGGCTGACCCTGTGACCTGACCCCAGATGTCTAAGCCGTACACTGTAGTGTACAAACATAAATGACAATAAAAGAAAATTATTATTATTATTTAATGTAAAATATGTTTTAAACATAGGTGTGTCCTTCTTGGCAAGCTGTTTATGTTTCTGAGAAAAAAATGTGAATAAAAACATGAATAAAATGAATAAAAATTATTCATAAATAAATAAAAAACACAGTCCCATCCACAAGTACCTGGATGATTTTAATATATATATATAACTTAATATAACTTAATATTTCTATCTCTAGCAGTGCTTCTGAAAATCTCTCCATCCACACACCACTGAACAGCCCTAAAACACTTGCTTGAGTATGCCAGTACAGCAGGAAGAGCTAACACTGTAAAGTCAAACTCATTAAGAAACAGTGCAACGGCCAAAATAGTGTAAAAACAAAGGTGACGATTTAACAGATTTTCTCACTGTTTATTTTCTAACTGTGGTATAATATAGATTGGATGTGTTCTTGTTCCACCCATGTTACCCAGGATGCATCAGGAAGTGACTTGTGTGGACTTGTGTGGCCCAGACAAATATCCCAGAATGCAATGCACGAGTCGAATTTGTATAATTACGATGACATGCATTAGCATGGATGCTAGTTAACCAAATTTGGTGTATTTGTTAGTTCTATGCTAAAAATGTCCTGTTACGTCCTGTTAAGTTTCTTTGTCAGTGGCTTTAATGAGCAACAGGGTTGTAAAAAACTCTATTTACCACCCTGTTACACGTTCAAGCAGCTGGCATCAAAAAATGTATTGAAAAAGAAAGGTATCATTGGTGAGGCGGGTTAGTGCATGTTTGATTGGTATAGTACATGTTTTCAGTGATTCATCATTGATAAATGATACAATCACGGGCGAACAAGGGCTAAATCACCCACAGGCTATTTCTTATATCCAGAGGAAGCCTAAACTTTAAAGTTAAAAAGAAACCTCAAAGGTGAAAAATCGCTGACGATGCAATTACGAGTATCTAGTTCCCTCAAGGTATGCTTTGGAGAACGGTGTTCCAGCTCAGTATACTGACGTCATTCCTACAGATCTAAATATTACTTTAGTCACTGTTACTATTGAAAACTACTGGGCGGTGTTTGTGACTGAAGCCCCTCCCACCAATCCTCTTTCCAAGGCCGATTCTCAGTCTGTACTTGTGTTCCTGTGGGCTTGTTTAACACAGTCAGTTGCAGTTGAAGTACTGCTCCATTCAAATATTCACATCTAGCCAAGTACAGTCGTACCTGTTCCGCCCCTGTTATGGAGGATGCATAGCCAAATATCCCAGAATGCACCACGCTGCTGTTCTAATTGCATGATTACCGCACGGTGTCCTCCTGTCCTCAGGAGTTTCACAAGTTAAACTTGCCTAGTCTGTACTAGCCAGCACACCAGTCCCAACGTGGCATAGTTTGTATTGAGAATCCCCCCAAAAGTCACTTTGTCTGTGTTCAGACTGCAAGCAAATCGGATTCATTTCTCAGATCAGATCTGGAGAGAAGACTGTCCACACTGTTATTTGCTAGTGATCAGATCGGATTTGCATGTCTGGATGTCACAACCTATTTGCATCGGTTGCTGTGGTTACAACGTAGGTGCTAACGAGGCGGAAGCAGGATAGATGGACATAGTCGCTGTCTGTCGCCTTGCGAGTGATGCAATAAAACTTTGAACTTATTTGAGAATTAGAGATTAAAAAAAAAAGATTTCACATGGTTTTCGGCTCTTTACACGGTCATAAATTTTTGCTGTCCATCTGAACACAGCCTTGGAATCTTCTTAAAGGATAATTGCAGTCTTAATACATCAATCAGTCAATCAATCAATCAATCAGAATTTTTGTACATGCCACAGGTGGACGCAAATGTCCATCCATTCATCTTCTTCGATTCTTCCTGGTCAGGGTGGTCCAGAGTGGTCCAGAGCATACCCGGAATCATTGAGCACAAGGCAGAAATACCCCCTGGACAGGTCATCAATCCATCACAGGATACCACAGCCAACCTTTTACTCCACAGACTCACGCCTAGTGTAGCAATTGAGCATGGGCAATTCCCCTAGCCTGTATATTTTGGGAGGGCGCAGGAACACACCAATCTCCTCACAGTATGGGGATCGAACCCACAACCTCGGCCCTCTGGAGCCGTGCCCCTAGAGCAGGGTACGTGTCTAATTGTTGACATGCTTAGTTGTACGAAGCGGCTCACCTGCCTGAACACGACTGCAGGAGTATTTGTCTTTAATTTCTTTCCCCACAGTGCTTATGAACATGACCACAGACATCTGAATGTTGTTTAATTGCTTTTTCTTTAATCAAAACTGCAGCACGGCAAGTGTTCGTATTATTCCACTTCAACATGCATGGAAAAAGTAAAGTAAATACATTTATATAGTACACATATGTACAGTAAGAGGATGACGTCTACAATGAAATCAGTCCGACCGGGAGTGCGTTCTTACCCATACAACAATTAGAAGCGTAATGTTTAGACCTCTCTAGAGCTACATACTGTGTTGACCACCATCGTCCGTCTTACTAGTGATACCAGAGGGATTATTATTATTCAAATGGACTCTCGTTAACTAATCCCTTAATAAATTAATGGAATATTACACTGAAATTACGCAGCAAGTCCACTACGGACAGATTTCTGGTACAGGTTTGCTGCCGGCATCAGTAGGGGAGGGACAAAAACACAGTAAAACAAATCTCTCTTAAGGCATTCTCACTATTTTTCAGAAGACATCTGCAAAAGAAATCCGATTACATGGTTACCAAGAAGAAACAACAAAACAAAAAACGTCTAAAAATGTTCTACATTTCAGTATTACAAAAAAAAACTAAAGGTTAAAGAAGCCTTTATTATGACAGATGACATTTGTGTAGTCTTTGCTGCACAATATGGAAAAGGAAAAAAGTGCCAGTAATAATAAAATTGCTAAAATGAAAGCTCAACATTCTTCTCCCTCATCTCCCCCTTTTCCAGATTCCCATTTGTTTAGCTGGTTCTGCAAGCCGGATACAGAGCCAGTGCAGAGTACAACGCAGCGCTACGACCACCACTGGGACTGTAGCTGTGAGATATGTGGCGAGCGGCAGCTGAGCAACCCATAAAGCCTGGATGCACAAGGACACCATGTATGCATTAAAGTCACATCGCCATCGGATGTGTGGTGTGATCAGGACAAACCCAGCAGCTTCACAACTACACCAACAACAATGAAAAGATACAAACTGATAAAGGTTTATCACATTTTTCTATTTTTAGTGCATTTAGACAGACCCTTATGTTGTGGACTGATGCCTTAGTTTTGCAGCATTGCACTCTGCAAGGAAACATGCACACCAGGAAAATTCAAGTGACAAACAAACAGTACAGTTTTAAAATTCAATCGTTTGATTATTGCCTGATCAAACATACGCAATACAAAATAAAGGGTATCAGCTGGTAAAGCCCCCCACCCCCCCCCCCCCACACACACACCTTAAAAGTCTCTCAGTATTGTATTGTGGTGTAGTAACACTCTACCAGGGATAGGTGGCAGCAAAAGCAACCCAACGTAATCCTGTTACGCACCCACCACGGTTCAAACGGCTTTCAAAGGCATCGGTAATTGAATTTCCTCCACAGCTCTCCTTACAAACGTAAAGCTCTTAACTTCTCCTGATAGATTCCTATATTTGGCGTGCAGCCAGCAAAGTCTCGGACCTCATGGGCAACCAAAAATCCTGCTTGATGAACCTGGCTCGCCAGGGCATCAGAGGCACTGCTGTGAGTCTCAAGTCTTAAGGCAGAATCTCTTTTTTTTTTTTTTTTTTTTTGGTGATTGTATTTTTCATCAAATATCACTGCAGGGTGTGTTTTCAAATGCATTCGTGAGTGCGAGTGTGTGTACATGTGGGAATAGGTTTGAGCGTGTGTTTGTGTGTGTGTGCGCATGTGTATGAGGGACTGTGTGTATAAACACAAGTAGTTTGGCAGACAGTAATTGCATAACTGACTGCAAAGGGGCACTCAGGGGCAAAAGAGGCAGCAAGTCTTTTTTTGGTAGTTTTGCGTCTTGTTTTTAAAAGAACAAGGTTTACATGGCTTTTAGAAGAATCGCAAGTGGCAGCTCAGAAAACAGCAGCGGAGGAAGACTTATCCCATCATTTAGAAAGAAAAAAATGATTAAGCAGAAAGAACAGCATCTTTAGAGCCTCAGCCTCCTAAAAGAAACTCATACAACAGAGCCAATAAATGGAGAGCGGTAAAACATGGTGGTGGCACCGTCAATCAGATAGAGAAGAGGTTTTAAAAAGACAATGAAATGTGACATGAGCTGATTTACGGCTCGATCGTTTGTCACACAAAGGCTATGAGAGGAAAAACAAGAGACATGATCAAACAATCAAGACTTGGTTCTACAGCTCACACTGCAGAGTGTACCAAACACACAGATATAGCAAACAGTACATACAACAGCAAGAGCAAAGAAGAGGTTTTGCATGCCAACATTAGTGTATCAGTCCTTTTGAATTACAAACTGCTATATTGTGTACATTCCTGTACACAAACGCTCGCTCACACACACACGCACGCACGCACACACACAAACATACATACGTACATGCACTCTTTCTGATTACAAACGTTCTGTATATAAAACATATTATAAAGGGGTAGAAATGAGGTCAGATTTTGGTGAAGTTCAGATGAGGCATTCTCTTGGTCTCCATGAAATGCAAACGGATCTAAAATGTTGGGGACCAGATTTAGAGATTTTTGTTTTCCTCTCACACAAACCAGATATATATATATATTTCTATATAAAAGTATTGCAAGGTTGTGATGCCAATCACTACCCTTAGCCTCATTTTAGTGAGTAAAATGATGTGGAGCACAGCAAGTGTGGACATGCACACCACCAGGTGCACCGTGGCAGTATTTTCACTTCTATGACAGCCACAAATGAGACATCCATGTTGCTCTGTGAATTTGTAAGGTGTGGTAAATATGTGCATATTATCTATGCAGGGGGAGGAGGAGGAGGAGGGGGGTTGCATCAGGTTATGTTTGAGCAAAGAGGTTGCGATGACGACCCCTCGGGAAGCACTCTGCTGTCCTACAGTCCTCTGAAGCTTGAGGAGCTTGGAGATGGAAGGCGAAGGGAAGGGATGACGAAAACGGGAAAGTACAGTTGATAAAAGGGTTTAGGATGAGGATTAAAGATTTAATGAGGATTGGAGTCCAGCCCCTGTAGTCCATGGCATAGTGAACAGGAAGCTTCTCGCTTTCTCCCAAAAGTCAAAAGTTTATTCCCAGAATTCAAATGAGCTCCAGGCCAGAGCATGATGGCGTAAAAGAAGGCCAGGGAGAGGAAGAGAAAGAGAGAGCATTATTTTTCTTCCCTTCTCTTTTTCACCTCAATCCCTCACTCCTCACACTCCTCTGCTCCTGTCCCGGCACGGCACGGGGCGAGTCCCGGGCAAACTGCTGCAGGCTCATCATCTGGCTGAGGACTGGGGCTGTGTGGCCATGATGACATGAGAGGGCCCGCTCTCGCCCCGCTGGGTTCCCATCCCCGCCAGCACAGACATGGCCACGGCCTCGGCGGCCGCCCGTGAACTCAAACCGTTGGGCCCCGAGGAGGCTGATGGGCTGGGAGCCAACGAGCTGTGCTGGATGACCGGAGCAGGAGAGCCTGTGGGTTCAGAGACATCCTTCATAGACTCCTCTCCTGAAGAAAGAGGAAAACAAGATATTTAGTCCAATTCCTTATTTTTCAGGCAGAATTTTCTAAGGAGATTAGATTGAAGACGATCCACTTGCCTGGTAGACCACCAACACTGTCCCCATCAAAAACAAGATTTCAAGAAACAGTGGACAAAAATAAATCATATATCAGCTCTATTCTCATTTGAGATCTAGAAGGAAAAAAAAAACTTCTGCTTAAACTTCTAGGAATAAATTTTGGAGAAGTAGGAAATTCTCCCTGCAGATTGAAGCAAAAAAAAAAAAAGCAAAGCTCCTGACAACAGTGGAAGCTGTAATAAAGACAAGGTGTGGACAGGCTAAATGCAGCTGGAATAACCCAAATAAATGGTGGGTGGTATCTGATTTTTGTACTGCATTATTGACCATGTTTTGAAATTATAGTGTTTATGTGCAAAGTGTTAATCCCACGAATCTGCACTTGCAATTTTCCATACAGAATCCTTTCACGCATGTCCACTATATGCACCTGCAATGAGACGTCTGAGAAGCTCTGCATTCGCCCCGCTCATGATTTACGATTTACAGATCTTCTCTCATGGTCTGACTCACCCAGGTATGCAGCCTTCTTCTGTAGAGTGGTGACAGGGCAGTCCTTATGGGCCAGCAGCAGCTGCTTCAGATGAGCAACCTCATTTCGTAAGAGGGACACCTCATTCTGACACACACACATCCATTCACACACACAAATACAGAGAGAAGTATGAACCAGTTGACAGTCTAACGGAGAGACAATCACAGAGACAAACAGCTCATGCAACACATTGCTCATTCGAAAGCAGAGACGTTGGTTAGCAGTGAGTCAGATAAACCTCTATATTACATCAACGTCTCAGGCTTTGAAGGAGACAAGTGCCTCAGGCGTGCAAGAGAGACAATGCCTGGCAAACTCACCGTCAGGGACACATTCATGGAGGTCAGTTCCTCTGCCTTCTTCTCCAGAGAGTTGACCCACAGCTTGCGTTTTTGCCTGCAGCGTGAGGCGGCTGCTCGGTTGCGCTCCAAAAAGCGCTGCCTCCTCTCGTCCGGGTCGTCGTCCGCTGTCCGCCGCCGCCTGCCGCCGGTGGGCTGAGCTGGGGAAACCTGGACACAAAAGAACTTCTGATTAAGAAGTCTATCAAGCAACACACTATTTAGAAACCCACAGTTTTTAGTGATGTTTATTTCCAATCAGCGTATTTTTAATGAACCAGGTATTAAGCCCGATCCAGTTCCGATCCTTTGCTTCTTTTTTGATGCTCTCTGTGTAATCCTCTGTAAATAAACACAACTGGCATCAAAGAGGCGTGCTATTAGAAGATAAACAGGCAGTTTGAAACTGCAGTGTGAAACTATTTTAAACTGCAAAAAGTCACTTCATGTAAATATGAGCATGTAAAACGTCAACGCGCAGCAATCACACTTCACGTCTATTTTCTGCCATTTGCTGTGAGCGATATGCCACCAAAAACCACGCTAAAACACAGTCCCATGACTCAAGAGTCAGGACTGGTTAGAAAGCTAAAGCATCACAGAAACACATTTTTAGGGCTCTTGGCTTATAAATCAGCATTCTGGGGCATTAAGAAAAGGAGCAGGCTACACTATATGTGAAAATGTTTGTGGACACCCCTTCTAATGAATGCAATACTTTATGTTGCACTCATTGCTGACACAGATGTGCAAACACACACAGCTTGCCTAGTGCTTGTAGAGAAGTACGGTCAATACAATAGAACTCTCTGGAGCAGATACACATGAACCTATGGGCTCCATGCCTAATGCCAGGAGTGGGCTAGAGGGATATAAAGCCCCCCCGGCATTAAGCTGTGGAGCAGTGGACTGTGTTCTCTGGAATGATTGTTGGTGCTCCATCCAATATTTTTGGGATGAGCTGGGGATGAGATGGGGTGGTGATTAACCAACATCCTGACCTCACTAACACTCTTGTTGCTAATTTCATTAAAATCAATTGCTCTCAGCAATTTTAGTATAAATCCAATAGATTTAACGTAGAAACGTAGAGACAGTTACTTTTGGGATTTTTGGAGGCTTCTTTACACATCTTGTGGTCTGCTCTTGGGCTGAACTTGCTAGGACTGCCTGATCTGGCCATGTTGGCAATAGTTTCACTTGTAAAGTATTTTCTAGACAGTGGGATGGCTGAACTCCCCAGACTCGTATGCACCTACAGCCTTCTGCCTGAAGTCCTCAGAGAGCTCTTTGGACATAGCTATGGTAATACCACCACAGTTCAACAATTAAGAGCAAACCAAACAAAATGTCTGAGGTTTAAATAAGACCGGCACTTCCAAAATGTCTGCCTCTCTAACCTTATGTTTAATCGTCTGCAGCTGATGTGCTGCATCTGAAGTAGTAGTAATAAATGTGAGAGAATTGCATTTCTACAAATACTGTTTCTGATGCTATTTGTTTGGTTACATTACCTCTCAGTATTGTTAAAAAGAAGATCAAATGTTCATGCCTTTAAATAGGGTCAAGACTTGATGTCTTGATGTTCTAATTTTTGCACATGACTGTACGCATGTGGATGTGTATCAGCAGACCTGTGGCTGTGCAGGGGATGGGGCATCAGGCTGCTGCACTAGTAGCTGGCTTTGCTCCATCCTCTGCGGCACCATAGCACTGGAGCCCATTGCCACACCGACACATCCCTGGGCTGCTGAGGTCTGGTGAGATAACGCTGCCTTCAGTCGCTAAAACACAACAACCCAAGAACAGAACAAAGCTTTAGGACATTCATAGCCCAACCTGAAAATAAGTAGCACACAGTAGTGTACAAATGCATTTCCCTTATTTCTTTGTAACTGTTATATGCAATTTCCATCAGAAAATCATGGAAGATGGTGAATTGCATCTTATTTAATGCAAATATTTGTGCCTATTACAGTAAAAAGACCTTGTAGAAAAAAAAAACAGACTGCACTTTTCAAATTCAAGCAAACAGGGCAGCCAGTGCTTGCCTGTTTGTTGTGAAAAGTGTCACCCATGTGACATCCTCTCATGGTGGGACTAAATATTTCAGAGCATGTTTGCTTGCCTCACAGACCATTTCACAAAAAGTCTGGGGTTAGAATGAGGACAAAACATGTGGCATTCTCACCATCTTGGCCTCGGAGTGGGGGATATAACCAGATGGGGATGAGGACCCACTGCCGCTTCCCCCTAGCGGAGGGCCTGGGATTCCTGGAATGTTGGGCACCATACACATAGGCCTGGCCAGCTAAAAAGAAAACACAGGACAGATCACATATACAAGACATGGAGTTCTAATATCAACAGGCTCTGATGACTCTAGCCAGAAGGGAGAGTAGGTTCATTGGTGCTTACAGATATTACAGAAGGCATTTGCACTGGGCCTGGGAGCACAGGAACTGCCTGGCCATTGGGAAGCATCATCATTGGGTATGGACCTGTGGGAGACCTTCAGATAGCAGATGGACAGAGATTAAGTGCTACTCTAGCCTTAAATTTCAGGCAATGAGGTATTTCCTGGATTCACATCACTACCTATACCCACCCCCCTAGCAAATCATGGTCACAAATGACATGTTCAAAAACAAGGTGAAAACTTAAACAACCACTGAATGTGCAACCATGTCCATTTGAAAATTAATAAGCAAGAGACAGTGGATCTTTTTCATAGATTTGACAACCTGGCATACTTAAAAAAAAAAAAAAAAAAAACTAAAACAAAAAAACCTTCCATTTAAAGCAAGAAAAATGTACATCAATGAGCCAAAACACTATGACCACACAGAAAAAGCAGACAAGTTGATTATCTCGCCACAGCAACACACATCAAGGTCTAGAACATACGCAAGACAGTAACTGAACATGTGGTTCTCCCAGTCATGTTGGATGCAGGAGAAATGGGCAGGCATGAAGATCTGAGCACCTCTGATAAGCTGATTCGCTACTATGGTGGCATGTGGCGGACCAACATCATATCAGCCCGGTGGTCATAATGTTTTGGACTTTACTGGCATCGGCTAAAGCTTTAACAGCATTTGATACAGGGGCTTGGTTGAGAAACATTCCTCGGTCTCTCCATCTCTCAAATACCATTCCGTACAATTCCAGAAGCCCTTGCAGAATTCAGTAGCCTGGCACAGAGACTAGTGCTTCACATGTATGCGCGAGTTGTTTCCATGTACTTTCCATGTCCATGGCAGACATGCTTCTATTTGACAGTATTATCTTACCCAATAGCTTCCCAACCCTGTCCTGGATTAGCCCACTGCCCTGCACATTTTAGTGTTATCCTTCTCTAACACACCCACTTCAATTTAGGAGGGGCTTGTAACCGAGTGGTTGGATTAGGTGAGTAAGGAGCAGGGAAAACACCACAATGTGTAGCGCATGCCGTACTCCAGGACCAGGATTGGGGACCTATGATCTAAATGTACAACCCAATACTAAACATCTTCTCTCCTGTCCAAATGTCACTAAAGTGAGTCAACAATAACGTAGGTCGTTTAACTTGAGCTGACAACAAATCACTGACCACACACACTCACACACACACAAACACACAGTGAAATAAGTATTAAATGGAAAAGCCATTGTGGACAAGATCAGGCTATGTATGAGCGGAAGGCGATTGGGTGTAAGCCACGCTTACGAACGAAACTCTTATTTCATCAGTTAGACTCACTGACCAAACAGTCTCAAAATCCATAGCTGATGAAGTGCCTAAACCACAACCACACCAGTGTAACACAGTAAAATGAGTCATAGTGACCTGAGTCACAGAAACCCCAACATCCCTTAACAGGTTGATTTAAAAGGTAGGGTAAAATATCTAAGATGGAAGCTGCATGCCCTGAAAACACATACTCTAAATGCTGGTGGTCACAGAGCTGGAACCAAGCCTAGTTCTGCAAACTAGCTCACAAGATCTCAACTACTTTCTTCAACATGACACATTTTTAATACTGTTTACCGTATTTGTGTTTCTAAACAGCTGTTGTAATGTGATATGGAGTTTTATACAAGCAAAAGATCATCTGCACACTAAAATGATGAAAAATTACCACCTTTCTAACAGATAAAAAGCTAGATTAGGGTCACATGTCATGCTCTTCAACTGAACCCTCTCTAGAGTTGAAAAGCCACAGAGATGTGCGTTCTTATCTTTGTTCTAGATCACTCCTGTTCTTTGCTCTCCATCTTTTGTCAGTGTAAAACAGCGGGTAGCTGACGAATTGGCCAATTTTTATGTATTTTCTGTGTCACCATTTATTTGAAAACATTGCTACCGCAGTGCATGGTCATAAACTCAAGACCAGAATGCAGCTTCCCACTGTGTGCAGTAGATGCACAAAATGACTGACAGAAGACAAGCCTACGTGTCCTGACAGGTTGAATGTTATGTGGTCCACATAATTTGTTTTTTCATGCACTTACAAAAAGCCAAGGGAAGCCACCCAGACTGTTTCCCCCCCTGGGAGCTGCTGTGTTTTACTGACAGCTTCTGTAATGTGTGAAGTGGGGTCACAAAAACATCACAAAAAAAGAAAGCGTTGTGAAAAAGACTTTTAAATGGATCCATAATAAACCACTAGGACTGGGACCTTACCCAAGAGTGCGGTTAGAAGGCGGGGCCTGTGTGATAACCGAGGTGGGTGAAGGCATGGTGGGCTGCAGAGGGTCATAGCCCAAGTGTAGTGGAAGAGAGCCTGGCCGTACAATGGTGGGGATAGGAGCTGAACTCACTGCTGGCTTTGGAGGAGAATCCTGTAAAGAGAAACGAGAAACAACAATTTTTGTTCGAGAATTTTTGTCCCAGAATTCCAGAAAGTTGCCTTGTGACTGCGGCAGTTAAAAAAAGGGCTATAAAAAAAACACAACAACAACTCTGAACTGAATTAAAGACTGCCCACACCTAACAGTGGCAGTAACAGTTCTCATCCTGGTTCAGAGGATCTTTAATACATAAAAATAGAGACGTTCCTAAGACAACCACCTGCCATCACTTCTGCTCCACTCTCTTAGCCCCTTGTTACTCAGTCTAATATTCTGAGCGCTAACAATATAATTCAAAACTGGCACTGCACTACGAATGAGTATTCATGGCTTCACTCTTCTGCCGCTCTGTGACCACATGACACAGACTCAAACTTGTGCAGCCACTGCTTGTGTTTTAGCAGAGGACATGAAGTGTCTGTGGGTTTATACATCCTCATATCATCATCATTATCATCATACTGGCCTTAATTATACATATTTTGCAGTATGCATATTAACGCTCACCCATCACAATGTATTGTACGGCATTTTGAGTAAGAAATATTCAGATAATGCAACAAAAGTCAAGTAAATAACTAAATAATCTAGACTAAAAAACTTAATACATAAGCATAATCATCACAACGCTAAAAAACTATCCATATAGTGCAGTGTTGTGTTATACCTTCCCCCTGACCGAGAACTCCTTATTGCTGTCTGATCTGCTGGAGATGGAGTCTGGACTAGCAGGAGGGGAGGAGTCTACCTCCACAGGCTCCTCCTCCTTCACTCGGACCACATCTGAGGGTGTCTGCAGAGTCATGTCCAGAGCTGAAGAGCCAGGGGCTGGCAGCTGCAGTAGAGAGAGAGACAGAGAGAGAGAGAGAGAGGGAGAGAGAGAGAGAGAAAGAAAGGAAGAAAGAAAGAAAGAAAGAAAGAGGGAAAGAAAGAGAGAGCACGAGAGAGAGAGAGAGAGAGAGAGAGAGAGAGAGAGAGAGAGAGAGCGAGAGAGAGCGAGAGAGAGAGCGCAAGAGCAAGAGTGAAAGCACAAGAGAGAGAAAGAGAGATTGATAGCATAAGAGTAGAGGGGAAGGGAGAGGCAAGACAGCATGAGACATGGGAGCAGATAGCAGTCCACAGCCCATAAATCCCCCCCCCCCCAGTTTGGCCACAGGCTGCAGACTTGCTCATGCTTGGAACAGGTCTGTCTGAGTGACTGAAGCCCTCCACCCAGTCCCACTGCTCACAGGGTTTTTGGCCCTCTTGTCGTCATCTTCCTGGGCCTTGCGGAACTCTTGCTCAAAGGGCATGGCCAGCTCGTTGAAGAGGCCCACTTCTTCACAGTTTTTCAGGAAACGAGTGGGAGTCGGCGTCTGGTCTGGAGAGGCGGGAGAATAACGGGCCTCATTACTTGCAAAATACATACAAATAAAATTCCCCTTTTGGCCGCGAAGCAAAAAAAAGAAAAAAGAAAAAAAATAAAAGAAATGGCTGTGTGCATTATGCAACTCGGATGAGACGGCCAGACTGATTCATTGTTGCTCACCATTCTAGAAATCCTCCACAGACACATGCACACCACTGAAACTACATTACATGAGCTACGTGATCAGTCAGATAAGCTCATGCTTTTGGTTTTAATGTTGCACAATTTAATTTAACAAACCACAAAGAGAGGCAGGAGCAGAAGCTCTGATCAATACTGCTTGATGTGTAGACTTGCATCAATGCAATCTGGTGTTAAACACTCATTGTATTTGCTCAGAATTATAGAATATTTTAGGTTTGAAGAGTTAACAGACAATCTGAGAAGATTACTTGATGCATGAAGTAGAGCTGATTTAAGAAGCATCTGGATTTTCTAACACAAGACAATGATATTTTGAAGTATTCAGAAAGACGTGAGAGTAGGCTACAGTTGGGCAATCTCTCCAGTTAATTAGCTCAGTGGAAAAGTACCTGCAATGATGACCGAATCTGTCCGGGCAGGTCCAAATTTCAGCGTCATCTCATGCTTATGCTTGTGGACAGCGAGGTGGTCCTCGTTGGTGAACCTCTACATAAGCAGACAGAAAGAGAAGAAATGAGAAAAGCTGGTAATGGTGAGGAAGAGACAAAGGCAGGGAGGGAAAAATGTGGGGATTGTAAAAATTCTGAGACAAATAACAGGGAGTGGACGGGAGAGAGGATTTGTCTTGGGTTTTGTGGGCCAAGAACGTCTCCTTACTAAGCGATCAGCTTTCACTGAATCCGTGCCACGCCGAAGGTCCGCAACACTGGAAATGCAACGTATGTCTAATGTATCAGAGCACACTGCACAACAAAGGCTCCTTACTGTAAAGCGAACTCCCTGTCTCAGAACTGCTCCTTGGGCTCGGCTTACAGCCCTGGGCAGTGTGTCTTTACAGAGAGTGAACCGGTGACCTTAGCTTTCTATAGGCTTCTTTAGGTAGGTGATTACATGGCTGTTGCTTTTGCAAGAGACTCTTCCACTATGTTTGTTTATAACAAAAGTGTATGCCACGTGGAGGGGTTAATAACAATGTAGATGACAGACATGTGAACTGTTGATGGTGCGGTACAGTGCGGTTTTAAATGTTAGTGCTTTCCCCAACCACTCTAACTAAACAGAGCTATTATGTGTCTAGAGCAAACCTGGCCTACTGAAGGAGCGCAGCACTCTGGTACACCTCACTTGCATATATGGACATAACAAGTGCCCTCTGGACTATGTGCCATTGTGTACATGACAAAAACACTGCGTTTTTGAGGACAATTCACAATCGAGGCATGAAAAACAGATTGGTTTTCATGGTTTCACCTATAAAAGTTTCATTTTCCTTTTCTTTTTACCATCCTATTGTATTCCATTATTCATCCTGTATTCTATTATTTAGCTTATTTCACGAGGTAAACTGGATTCATCATGTTTTAGACAGACTACAGTGTACAATGTTCCTCTGTGCTTTACAGCATTGTATAACTGCCCTGAAGCAGTAGTTTTCAGTCCTAGTCATACACCTCCCGCCCACATTGTAGCACATTTTAGTAAAGGCCTACTTTTCGATTAAATCTGAATACTTATTAATGATTATGTACGTTCTTTAAACAGCAAGGATCAGCTAACAATCTGCATGGTAAAGTGCATATTTACAAGACTGTGAAAATGTAGTTCTTCTATGTTCCAACTAATAAATGTTTTAGATCATCCAACCAATTTATATTTATATTATAAACATTTAGACACAGATATACATATATAGTGAAGACATATTCCAGCTTTTAAATGATCACTGCATTTATTGAAGATAATAGTTCATTCAAAATCTATATCACCAATAAGAGAAAAGTCACCCTTGGCAGTAACAACTGCAATGGAAAGTTTGTGATAGCTTGTGATGAGTCTTTTACATCACTGTGGAGGACTTTCAGATTTTACGTTGCACTTGTTGAATAACAATTAATGTCCAGTTTTTACACAATACAGTTGTTTAAAAAGACAGTTTACGGATCACTCATATTAAAAAAGGGGGGAGGAAAATAAATAATAAATTCTATAATCAGAAAAGACCATAAAAGACTATAGTAATTAAGTTATAAGTAAGTATAGTAATCCAAACAAATGGACAATAAATATTTATAATATCTGTGGACAGATGAAACACCAAAACGAAAGATTTTTAATATAATGCCACAGAGGAGACCATCATATTTGCCAAAATGGTTCAGATTTCTGAACAGTTAAAAAAAAAAAAAAAAAAAACAGATCAAGAAACGGGCCTGTTGAGAAAACCAAAGAAGTAAAATACACTGTATTTAATTTTTTCAAGCATGAACTGCCAAAGTATCTCAAGTCAGGACTCATGAATGAGTTGTTGGTACGTTCTTGGTGAAATTTTGGTATGCCGGCCACTTCTGGGAAGATTCACCACTCACATTAGAGGATAATGGCTCTCACTGTGGTATGCTGGAGTCTCAGCGCTTTAGCTTGTGTCTTTGTAAGGTTTCCAGACTGGCAGATTTTAATGAGGTTTCGCATCTGCATTTAAATCTCTTCAGACTGCGGCATCCTGTGCTGAGACTCTCTAGCCTGCTTCGCGTTGTCAGACGTGCACCAGAATGTTACTAAAGTGATGTTTAAATTCAGAAGGTCTGGCAGTAATCATGCCTGGGTGTGGCTAGTGAAACTGGACACAATGGTCAACTGGATTTAGTCAATTGGTTAGGGCTTAACTACTTTTTCAGAGGAGTACTTTAAATTCTCCTACTGGTCTCACTTACAGCAAGACAGAACCTGATGGACTTTTCTCTAAAGCCATCTACACTACATGTCCAAATGTTCCTTCAAATAAACACATCCAGCTAATCCAGCTGCACCCATTGCTGGCACAGATGTTCCAATGCGCACACACACATAGCTTGTCTAGTCCCTGTAGAGAAATACTGCCAGTAGAATAGGACTCTCTGGAGTAGGTAAACACAAACCTATTGGCACCATGCTGCCTAATGCCAGGTGTGGGCTAGAGGGGTAAAAAGCTCCCCAGCATTGAGCTGTGGAGCAGTGGGACTCTGCTCTCTGGAATGATGGAGCTTAATCCAATATTTTGGGATGAGCTGGGGATGAGGTGGTGTGGTGATCATCATCATTCAGCATCCTGACCTCAATAACCCTCATGTCACCAAATGCCATCAAATCCTCACAACAACGCTCCAAAGTCTGGGAAGTAAAGTAATCCAATAAACGCAGCATAAACTTTTTAATACCCTTGATAAAAAAAAGAGAATGAGCAGATGTCTCAATACTTTTGTCCACAAAGTGTATGTATTTTTTGCCTGACTGGTTATCAAAACAATTGGCATATATAACGCAAAATGATAAACAACAAAAGCTCAATTTAAGTGTCTCGCTGGCTTCTATCAAAGGCTTAATAATCAGGTCATGCTGGAGCAGGGAAAATTGTGCAGTGCATGGTGGGGAACCGAGGAGCAGCAGAAGGCTTTTGTCCGTTCACAAGAGCCAAGAGTCAAGATGGAACCTCTAGTATTTCCAGATAAGCCTTTTGCCTGCGTCTGTCTGTCTGCCTCTCTCTCTCGCGCTCTCTCTTTCCCCGAGTGTGTTTCATGCCTGCTGGTGACTCAGGCCGAGCTGTAGGAGGATTCATCAAGCTCTAGCCTTTGCAGTCTTCTTCAGACTATTTCTGGCACCATGTCACAGTTACAGTCCAGCCGTGAGAGAACGAAGTGGAAACACAGTCGAGTGTCAGGAGCTTATTTTTAGATGTACCAACATCACCAATACAACAACTGCATGGCTCATGTCCCTCTTCCCTGACACCAAGGTTACGGCGTAGCGTCCTACATAGGTTCCACCGCAAAGGACAAATGTGCAGTGAACCGGGCATGATATTTCCCACCTCACAGCTGTGGACTTCCAACCTACAAAACTTCCCTTTTGCAGAAGATGAAAACAAATTTGAAGAAGGTCAGTTTCTAAGAAAAGGGTAGCATGACTTTTGGGAAACGGAAACAAATGGGTTATTCTAGCTGATCTAAATGGGCTGGTATTCTGTTACTATTACTGGCTGCCAGTCAGCCAATCCCAGTGAGGCAATCTCAATGTCTAAAGATCATCTGGTCTTGCAGCCTTTCTCTGTAGCTTACTTTTACTATTGGCAGAAACAGAGCAGGGTCACATGTGAGAAAACCCCTTTTAAGTATCATTAGCTGCCAATAGCAGCCAATAAGGTACGAGAGAGAGTCTGTTTACTGTTGTCAATCAACTATGGACCACTAAAGGAGAACAAGGACATCCAGGACTTCTAAATATAAAATTGAAAGTAATATAGCAGTGTTTAATGGGGGAATCATCAGTAAGCAGTATTTGCTTACCAAATGACCCTCGTGTCTCTATGTGACTGTGTTCGAGTTAGCTTCAAGAAGCTACACAACATTTCCTGTTGGACATCGGTCACCATTCGGGTGTAGAAGCCAAAATGTCACTATATAGGGAGTACAGACCCAACTGAAATGCAACAGATCTTACCATACCTGAAGCTGGTCAGACATGAATTCAATATGGACAAAAGTACTGGGACACCTGCTCATTTCATCATTACTTCTGAAATTAAAATGTATTTAAAGAAGAAAAAACAAAACACAATAAAAAAAAAACCAATAAAATGCATCCTGCTTTTGTTGAAGTAACTGTCTACTGTCCATGGAAGTCATTCCAATAGATTTTGGAGCATTACTGTGAGGATTTGATTGCACTCGGCGGTAAGAGTTTTTTGAGGTCAGGTGGTCAAGTGATTAGATTATCACCACCCATCTCACCCCCAACTCCATCTATCATTCCACAGAACACAGTCCCACTGCGCCACAACTCAAAGCTGGGGGTCTTTATACACTTTTAGTCTGCACCTGGAATTAGACATGGTGCCACACACAGGCCCATGTTTATTTGCGTCTGAGAACCCTATTCTAATGGCAATATTTCTCTACAGGGACTAGACAAACTGTGTGTGTGAGTGCATTTGCACATCTGGGTCAGAAATGGATGCAACATAAAAGTAGTTGAATGCATTCATTAGGCTGTCCACAAATATTTGGACTTATAATGTAGTTCATTTAAAAGCCCAACATTGAGTATGAATGGTGGAGCAGTTTAGCAGTCAATCAACACTCTGTGGTTCATGTAAGCAGCACCTGCCCATTAACATTACAATGCTGTTAAATCACATGGTGCATTAATAGAGAATTTGGCTGTTGAGTCAGTGATAGGCGTCGAGGTATAGAGTATTTTACAATAGCTTATGTCACTACTCAGCCAATCAGATTTTAAAACTTTTTCCTTTTTATAAATAGCAATTGAACCTCTCCTCATCACTGGTGTCAGTATTAAGGCATCTAAATCTCAGAGTTAATCTTGATAATGACGTTGATGACTAACTGTGGATTGCTACAACTACACAACTCGACAGCACAAGATCAACTGTGGTTGGTGTTCGGATGCTAACATAAGCGTGATACAAAAAAGTGAAAATATTTATGACAATGTTTGACACTCTTAGCTAGAAGTCTAGCTCAATGACCCTTACTGGAGCTTGCCCATCTGGGGAATCGAACCCTAGTCTTTTACTGGTTAAAAAAAGTTAGTTGCAGAAGGGGAAGAATTTTACTTACCAGATTTTCATTCAAATGTATCAAAAAGTACGAAATGCAGAAAAAACTCCACTACAGTTATGCTAAGTAACATCAGACGATGTAGACTACAGTGATTAGGAGACAAATCATCATTTAGCAGAATCATCTTTACAGCCAACTGCAATCTTTTTAACAATTCTGGGAGAGCAGCGCAGAGTCATTTTCAGACCAGCTCTGAATTCAGGATTTCACAATGTGGAAAGTAGAGCTAGGCAATATGATGATATTGTAAAATATTGTGCTACACAATATGCTTTTCGACGCATACTCAGGATATTGTTACTAATAAATATTGTGTACTTTAAAGTATATAAACGTATCATGAAAAATGTATTCAAATATCATGATATGTTTTTTGAAAACCATATCACCCAGCCCTAGTGGAAAGCTGCCTTTGAAAAGCTGCATGTCATGATCAGACCATCCACTGGCCACCCATGCCAACTGATAAGAGAATCATGCCACTTACGCCTTACATTATTGTTTTTGTTTTAAAAACGTTTCCTTCTCTCTTTTTTTTCCGCATTTCGACTTTAGAGATATTCTAACCTTTCCACCTCATGCTTGAATAAAACATTTTCTGCAATATATTGTTTTTAATTTTAGGCTTTCTATTCAAGCTTTTCTTTTGCTCATTTTGAAAATTCCCTAAAACTTGGTGGATGGTAAACCTGCTATTGTACTGTACAAGTAGAAATGACTAAAATGTACATTATTATTATTATTATCATTAATATTATTATTGAACAGAAATGTCACCTTATACTCTCAGATTCTCAGCTATATCATACATGCCTGAATGAAAACATTTTAAAACTCTGGGGAAATACATGATGCAACACACAGCAAACACACAGGCCTCTGAAAGATCAACACCAGCAACATCCTAAATCATACTTAAAGTTCTTTTCAAGAGCACCTTTATCTGGACTTTGGTGTAAAAAATAAATTATAAATAAATAAATAAATAAATAAATAGACAAACAGAGGAACTGCCTTACTTGAATTATTGATTTAAACTCATGTTGTTCCTCTACATTTTCATGCTTGGTTTGTTTAAACTGACACAAACACACACCATGCTCATATGATCACCACAACGGTCAATGCATAGTTTCTTGCTGTAGTTTAACTATGACGCCTTGGTGCCTTCACCTCGTTCACACATTTGTCTCTAAATAATTGCGTTAACAGAATATTCAAATCAAAACCGCTAAACGAACTCCCCTGTTCTCATCTCGCCAAGTGCAATAGGTTGTCTTAGTCACTTCCGCTTTCAGTTTTCAGTGCCCTCATGGTTGTGCATGCAGTCAGCTCATGAGTTGTTGTTTTTTTCCCTCTCTCTTTAGCTTTCTTCCTCATCCTGGGCATATCTGTTAATTACAGCCCTCAGCAGCATGTCTGCACAAACACTGAGTCAATCCAAAGACATCTACAAAATGAACAAATGGAGATTACTGAGCTACCTTGCCACTGATTCACAAATTTTGGCACTGCTTCAAAAGAACCAGCTCCGTCAGGGCCACCCTGGCCTACAGTGTCACAAGAGAGAGAGAGAGAGAGCTTACAGAGTGGTGCACAAGTGACCAAGCTAGGCTGCCTGTGGCCAACATGCCTGCCAGAGCTGCTCTCTGACCACATGGTTCTGTGCAGCATAACTGTGACTACAGGGTTTCGAGAACTCTCAACAGCGTAGGGAGACACAGCTACACAACGTCTCAGCCAATAACGATAACACCATCAGTAACACCAAGCACCTTGGTGTTACTGATACTGACCTTGATCCCAGATAAAACCGATCAAATTTAATAAATTCCAGTCTGACGGTACGAGCAACTGACATTAGCATTATTAATGCTAACGAGTCTGCGCTTCTACGCTGTGCTAACAGAACACCTTCCACACCTAACAAAATCCTCACAGTCAGAGGCTAAGGTTTAGACATTGCTGGTATAAGTAAAAACACATCTGCACATTTAAAGGCACAGTTTCTGCACAGCTGCTTAATAAAACCTCAACAGTCCTATTAAAAAAGTTCAACTCATTCTGTACATTCGATTCAACACATTATATATTACAAATAGCAAAAACTAAAATATTTAAGCTCATTTTCAGTAGAAAATCTACTTGCCAACAACAGCTTTCTAAGTCTTTGCATAGAACTGCACTGTTGTGCAACATAATATCTTTACAAATGCTACTGAATTTTGCATTAATAGCAATAAGGAGCCTGTAGTACTCTATTTGCAGTTCTACCATAATACTTTTGAAATGTTTGTCCATTCCTGGTCCTACAACATGTTTTAATGACCATCAAAAGCCAAAACAAATAGGGACACATTTCTACACATTTAAGCCACAATTGCAGTTCATTTCTGCTCATTTAATGCAGCACATAAAAAGGTCATCATGTTCTCTGGCCGATACGTTACAATTAAGCAAATCTATTAAAAATGTGCATTGAAACGAGCAAAATATCATATTTAAGTTTGATTCCAGTAGAGATTTGTAGTTAGTTTCATTTAAGAAAATAAACAAAACCTGTTCATTTGAGAACAGACATTCATATCTATACATTTAGCTGCATTGCTATGCGCCAACAACACACTTTTAACTGATACAACAGCCAAAATGGGCAATTTTAGGTGTGCAGTCCAGGAAGTGTGCACTAGACAGGTTAAAACTCTGAAGATGCCTTTTACACCATTAGCTAGAACCCTATAACTGATGAGTTTTCAAATGACTACTTAGATCAGCAGTGCGAAAAGTCCTAAGTGTGTTTCCTCCTCAGCTAAACGCTTCTTCTTGCAAACAGCTGAAACTGTGAAAAACGTCCACATCACACAATCCTTAATGAGCCGGTTGTATTTCCAACATCGGATTGATGATGAGGTGATAACGTTTCCATTTACTGGGCAAAAACATCTCAGCTGCCGATACACTGTGCATCGCTTACAATATGTAAATGGTCCCACTACAACAGCCAGAGGAGCGTGCCCTCTGGATAAGCATGGCAAACACACTCACACACACACCCCTGAAACCCAAGATAGGCGGAGATGGGAAACAGACTTACCTGTCCACAGCCAGGAGCGTTGCACACAAAAGGTTTGTCATCCCCCATTTTTGCAAATAGCTTGCAATGTAACTGTGGAAGAGGAGAAGAGGAGAACATTGTTGAAGATGATGTAGCTCTTTCACAACACCTCAAAAAGCCTCTGGTAGCCCTCCAGTTGTTCCCAATAAAGCAGAGACGCTTCTCTGGTTGTAGGCTTAGTCAGTGCAGGAAGGGTGTTTAAAAATATCACAAGCGGAGAAGAAAACATACACACATGCGCGGGCACACACACATTTCGCACAAACACACACACACACACACACAGACAGCAAGTAGAAGTTTCCCCAGTGATACTTCCTTCACACTGGGGGCATCCGGCTAGCCAATGAGGGAGAGTTTACAAATGAGTTGGTAACCAGGATTTGCAAAGCATACCATCCCTCTTTCCCTTTTCTCTGTCTGTGTGTCTCTCCGCCCCTTTCTGCTTTGGCCCCGCCTCGGATTATGAGTGTGTTTTACTCTTCTTCCACCAGCACAAACATCCCACGTGTTACGAACCACAAGCCAGTCCCACATCAATCTAGAACTGATAATACAAGATCACAGAAATCATGGAAGGGACTTTTGGAAGGCCTTTCTTTATCCAGATGTGTAATAACACACTTAGGCAAGCAAATCAAGAGTATACGGTCCAAACACAGCAGATCAGACTACAGAGAGTGCAAGAGTGGCCAGCTTCTATTATCTAAGGACTTTCTTTAAAAGCTATGTTGGACAGAAAGCTGACAAATGAGTCAAAATATTAATTT
This sequence comes from Salminus brasiliensis, assembly GCF_030463535.1. Classification (NCBI taxonomy): domain Eukaryota; kingdom Metazoa; phylum Chordata; class Actinopteri; order Characiformes; family Bryconidae; genus Salminus; species Salminus brasiliensis. The sequence goes on from NC_132891.1 coordinate 7,273,838, forward strand.
CATGCTTAGACTAAACTACCAAGCTGGACTACTCGGTTGCAGATAAGAGCGTTTTCACACCTGCACGTTTTAGTCTGGTTAAATCAGACTAGGGTTCATTTTCACTCGTGGTGCGATTCGTTTGGGCAGGTGTGAATACAGTATTTGCAATCCGATGCAGACCAAAACAACCACATAAAGACCCTTGAAATGAGGTGGTCTCGGACCGGTCCCAAACTTAACTATGGGGAGAATATGCTCTGACCCCGATCTAACCCAACTCTCAAGTGTACTCCACAAATTTGAGCTAAACAGTAGTTAAACCTGGTATGGCTCCCGGATAAACACTACAGCTATGAACAGATGCCACCTCTGCCGTTGCTCCACACTAAACTGCACAGAAATCTGCACTAGTCCAGAACACAGGACCTTCATCGGGTGTTTACTTCCTTGCTCTCGCCCCAGACTGGTCTGACCAAGAAGCGGAGAGATCGTTCTCACGTGGTTTGCTGTGATGTGCTTGGATTTTTCCCTGTGTGAAAACGAACCAAACCAAACCAAGGGGAGAACGCTCCCAAGTGTACAAACTCCTTAAATGATTCACACCAGAGCAAACCACTTATAACGCCCCGAGGGCCCCAAGAAAAAACCACAATAGGAGAAAATATCAATAAAAACAAATAAATCAATGGGGACAAAAACATGCTAATAATCGTATATTAAACTGGTTATATTTGAGCTATATTATCAGCAATACTGCATGAAAACTGCAGTCTAATCTCCCTTTCTCTTTATAGGCTTCCTCTCATCCACATGCAAATGAATAAGTGGATGATACTGATTCTCCTTACTAGATAAAACCACCTAAAGTTTAAAGTCTACTTTTTGTTGTGTTGCAGTATTGCCAAATAGCCTAACTACCTTTTGGTAACAGTAAACAAAAATAATTTAAGAGCATTTCCAACCAAAACCACTTGAACATTAAGGCTGTTGTTCTCGAAGGCTATGACTACAGTTACCTAGATTATATCCAACTCATTTTTTACTGCATAATCTTAAACACACACACAAAAGAAGTATCATTTTTAAACTAAAAACCCATTAAATGTAGGTATTTGACCATTGCTGGAGCTTCTCATCCTGCTGAATGGAAACCCAGCCAACATTCTGTGAAGCCTGTATTTGTGGGTTTGGATAGGTCCACTTCAAGGTAATAAGACCCTCATATTTGTTTTAAGCTTGCTCACGTTCAGATTGTCTTTTTCAAATATAAGTTAAAGTAAGTAAAACTAAGGCTAAACTGAGCCCACAAATAAATCCATCATCGATAAGTGAACTCAACAAGCAATGAGCACAACGTAATGAGAGTATGTGATACAGTGTAAGCTGGGCGGCATAATAACGCTAATCTTGGAGAGACATTTCTGCAATGAGCCGCTCTGATCCAGAAGAATGACTTGCATGTGCATCGGCTGCCCGTTCCCAAAACCCCTCCTTCTCCTTTTAGTCTAACGAGGAACATGAGCTACTCGCCCACAATTTCCACTCAGACAAAACAAGTTTCCAGGCGCTCTTACGGAGCTGTCAGACTGCAGACCAATACAGGAACAAATCTTGTGCAATGCTGTAGCTATCAATTCTATTAGTAATTGAGTAATCTAGAGCAAACTATAACAAAAGCCTGAACAATAACAAACTATGCAAAGCCTTCCACAGATCCCAAAAACAGTTTACTGGGAAAATATAAACAAGGAAATACTGAAATGTGGCATAAAAGGAATGGAAATGGAAATGTCCACCAGGCCCTGTTTGTACTGTAAGGGAGAGCAGTATGGCAATAAGCATGCTCACCATACAACTGACCCACTAATTATCAAGAAGGTCAATTTGAGTTTTCTTTGACAGCCACACATTCCTAAAAATAGGGGTTCTTTAAGCAATGCCAAAAAATGTCCACTTTTTAACCTTTCAATATATGTAAAAGAGATGTGCGAGTGTGAATCTCACTTACAAACATGCTACTTTCTGGAACCAAAAGTGGTTCTTCTATTATATCGCGCCAAGTATCTTTATTTACAGTACAGCATGTAAAGCAGAGCTGCTAATCAACGCCATTACATGTTGGACGTTCACGTTTAGGTGCATTTGCCTCTCTGTCAGTTACCCTCCTCCTCAGTTTACCTCAGTCTACCTCACACTCTCTAAACATGCATGGAGAAGTTGGGAATTCCAGAAAAATAACATGTTCATTAAATTTAAATAGAGGCAAGGTGGGGAAGAGAACATCAATGTTTCATGATGCCCCACAAAGCTCGGAATGACGTCTGGAGTGTGTTACACAACAGCCACTACGAGCAAAGTACAGTCCCCAAACTACGCTATAATGGCTACAGCAACCACCAGTGTACTGTATAATAAGAAGCTCAATTTGCAGTTATTACATCTTATTAATTGCTTAGTTTTTGCCCGTTCTCTTCTCAAGCAACTTGTTTTTTTTTTGTTCTTTTTTTTACAAATGCTGATTAGAACGATAACTGTACTGACCGTTGTCTACATTTGACACTCTGTAACACTTACATTTCTGTTTCTAAAAGATCTAGATCAGATCTAGAGACTCAGCACACAGCAAGAGGCAGAAACTAGTAGCTGCTTGGATCTCAGAGCACTTTACCATGATCTCGCTTTATGAATTAGTTCTCCTAATCGTGTGATTTTTCCTTCAGTTCCTTCTGAAATACTTTATTTTTGCACCACTGGTGATCATCCTCATCAACAATGGCATCTGTCGAGGGGTGGATGTATTAGGCAGCAAGTGAACAGTCAGTTCTTGAAGGTGACGGTGTTAAAAGCAGGACAAATGGGCCAGCATTAGAATCTAAGACACTTTTTGATGGCTAGAAAATTTTGGTTTGGAGCATCTTTAAAACATCAGGCAGGTCAGTACCTAGCAAAAGTGGTCCAAGATAAAACAGCTGGTGTACAAGTGACCATGGTGGTCATGAGCATCTAAGGCTCCCTGATGCGATCCATGAAGGGCCCAACGTACAGGACTTAAAGGATCTGCTGCTAACGTCTTGGTGCCAGATACCACAGGACCTTCAGAGCGTCTTGTGGAGTCCATGCCTCAAATGGTCAGACCTGCTGTGGCGGATGGGGCAGAACTCAATACTGTGCAGGTGGTACTAATGTTATGGCTGACTGATGTATTTGGAGGATTATTAGTCCGACAGGTAAATGTTTTTTTCCCCTCCACCTCTAAGCCATAGGCCACTGCATGCACCATAGGGGTGTAAGCATCACAAGGGCTAAAGAACAGTCATTGTCCAAGTGTCCAAACTTTCACAACTTTCTCTAAACACTTTCCCCCACCATAATGACCATAGCTCACAATTCCCTATGGCAAGTGACAGCTTCTGCTGTGGAGTGGTGAGCAGTCCAAGTCAAAATTAGCCGCCACGGCACAGATGCCAGGTTCTGTTTTCCATAAAGAAAATAACAGCATCTTGTTTGCCCCTGAAAGGCCCTTTCCTTCCAGCTGAGATCAAAGTGACAACACAAGCCAAGCAGCTTGATTCCTAGCAGACCTCACAAGCTCAGCAAGCAAGCCAACAGCCGGGTGCCAAGGCTTTTCAAGATGGACGCTATCCACACAACCAATTTGGACAGAGACGTGCAAGAAGTTCATTTACAAATGAGTGCCACCACCCACTCGTTACGTCCTGGGTGAGGCCTCATCCAAGAAAGCTTCAAGCTGGGAACAAAAAACTGACAGTACTCACCATGCATGTACCAACAAATTACTGTAGTGCAACAGATCTGAGTACAGTCCACAATAACTGTACTACACCATCTATTCATTAAAAACTGCTACAGTCCTGTGCAAAAGCCAACATTCATTTATTCAGTCCAGTCTAAAATGCTCATTAGAATCGGGTTCTTCATTTTTAAGGAGATATTTTCTAAGAAGATCAGATAGAAGATATACACTTGCACAGGGAAGGTAAATGTCAAGGAGGAAGGCAGAAAAGGAGTTGCCAAAACTGAAGTTGGGACACCAAACAAATGTCCAATATCTGGTAAACCAGCAAAACTGTGCCCATAAAAGAAATAGCACTTAGTGTTTAGCTAGGGCTGCATAATTTATTGTTTTAGCATCAACATCACAATGTATGAACGTCCAAAAGTCACATCAAGCTAACTAAATCAAGCATCATCTTCATGGATACTAAAGGAACATGACAGATTGACCTGGGGCAGACTATATCCGGCCAAAACCACGTATTTTACTCCAATCTTAAACACAGCATGCCTTTTTTAAATATCAGGACATGCTGGGTCACTGATTTCTGGTGAAAAGTCCTGTATTTTTTTAATATTGCAACATATATCGCAGCTCAAAAAATATTGCACCGTCAGTTCTTTAGCCTAATAATGTGCAGCCCTACTTCTATTAATAAGAGAAATCAAGCTCTAATTTCTTTTCAGATCTGAAATAACTGTGAAGAGTCAACTCAACACCAAATGATGATGATCAAGAAGCTCCTACTTAGAAAAGCAAACAGACATTTGATCAAATTAAACTGCTAAAGCTGCTGGTGCTCTCAAACAACTAACCAACCACACCAGACTCCAACCCTTAATGACACTGAATGTGTTTGGGATGACTTGACTCGACAGACTTCTGAACTCGGTCTTAGAAGGGGATTGAATCTTCTTGAATGAGACAAAAGAACTGAAAGGGAGTGTCCTGAAGAGACTGGAATTATATATATATATATATATATATATATATATATATAGACTCTGTAGAATAGTACAACAGTACTGTACATCAGAGCAATCTGCCATAAGGTTCCACTGTTCGTAGAGGTGGGCAATAAGACAATGTTATTGTTATCATGAAAAATTGTGTTATGCTTGCTATGAAAATTATAGGCATCACCAATACTACAATTCTTAGCACTGCGTCGGAGTCTGTAAACAGCAGAAGTCCACGAGAGTAACAAGTACCTGATTGGTTGTCTGCTTGTCATTTTATAAATTTATTCATGCTGTTAAGTAGATTATTTCTGTAAATACTGAGTAAAACATGTTTATACTTCTTCTGTTATACACTCCAATCACATTTGGCCCATTTAAAGGCATCTTTGAACTATTAGTCTATTCTAACTAGCTTTTTCAAGGTTTTTCTTGGGTAAATAGCAAAGCATTTTTGTAAGTGGCTCTGGATAAGAGCGTCTGCTAAATGCCTTAAATGTAAATGTAAATTTCAACTTGTTGCCAAATCCCAGAAACACTGTACTGCTGTACCACCCTCTCTTAGTTGTCCTTATATAAGAAGGTTTGCTACAGACCAGCCAACAAATCCACATTTACAATCCTCAACAATCAAACAACATCCACTTGCTGATGGAGAGTAGCTTAATAGACTACTAAACAAGTTTGAAATGCAGACATTCAAGTCAAAACTGTTAGGACTGGAACTCAATTTACACCTCAAAAGATGACACGTCCATTTGAGCTGTGCTACTGAAGGAAAATTGAACAGCTGTGTTTGTGTCCGTCATTAACATTTTGACACTGGGCATTAGTAACGACTATTTGGCTTTAAGCTTTGGAAGTCTGGTGTTATACAGCACAACCATTTTAACAGCACAGGCACTGAGTTGCGCTTCTTGATAAATTCCTAATTTGTTTGTGGGGAATTAGCTCACAGCCGCCACGACTGCTTGACAACGTTTCTTTAAAGAATAATATGCAAAAAATAAATAAATAAATAAATCTATTGGAACATCTACTCCATTGGGACACCATTGTTTCTTCTAAAATACTGTCTCTACTGTCCAGGAAAGACTTTCTACTAGACCATGAAGCATTTCTGTTAGGATTTGATTGCATTCTGTGACAAGAGTTTTAGTGAGATCAGGATGTTGAATGATCGTCGCCCCACCTCATCCCCAACTCCACCACTCATCCCAAAAGTATTGGATGGAGCACCAACCATCATTCCAGAGAACACAGTTCCACTGCTCTACAGCTCAATGCTTGGGGGGGGGGTTTATACCCCTCTAGTGCACGGCCCCAATAGGTTCAGGTTTATCTGTTCCAGAAAGTCCTATTCCACTGGCAATAGTTCTCTAGCTGTGTATCTGTGTCAGCAATCTGTGCAACTTAACTAATTAGAAGGGGTGTCCACAAACATCTGGACATAATGTAATGAAATGCACCTACAAACACAGCCAAAGAATAAAAAGGTCCTAAAACCAACCGTTTGGCTTCAATCCTCCCCTAAAAGTATTAAGAGCAGAGGTCTTACGCTTTGGTCCTGGAGGGCTGGTGTCCAGCACCTACTCAAACAGGGAAATCACCAGTGTGAATTGTGGCCCTAGTCCTGGATTTACAGTCTTCCATTTAAAACATACAGAGTGGGCAACGAAACATCTGGAAAATAACTGCGGCACTGAGTCTGTCTTGGGTCAAACTGCTTGGTGCTGCATACAGGTTTGCATAGTCACCGACCTGGTCCACTAGGTTTGGTCTGGTCAACCACAGGCAGGCAGCATCTTGTTGTTAACTAGGATTTCTCCTACTCAGCAGGTGGACAGCAGAGCGGCCCAGCTATAATCAGCCCCGGGCGTGCACTGTTTGATGCCGCCTGCTAGGAAACTGACTAAACAAACTGTATTAATAGCTCCTACTGCAGCCAAGAATGAGGAATCTGGAGCTTGAGTTGCCAGAGGGTAGGGGAGACCCCACAAAAAGTGAGACAGAAAGTGGAGCGGGGAGAGCATGTGGAGCGTGTGCGGGTGGAATGAATGGTTGTGGAAGGCATTTAGTAAGAACAAGGCTGTAATGATTGCTTGACTAAACTCAAGAAGTTAAAAGCATTATTGATTCACGTCGTCAAAAACAGGTATTGATTAGTATACTGTAGCTCCTATGGTATCATATGGTAACACACTTTCATATTGTTGAGCTCATGCAAAAACCTTGTATCTCTCTTGCCAGTTTTCATACTTCTGTCAGTCTTTACATTGAATCATTGGGACAAAAAGAAATGCTCCAAAATAAAATATTTTTTCAATGCTGAAAAAATAACTGAATAACTGATGACGATACCAGAATTACGATCCCAGCAAGTCTGTTCTTTCTGCGACCATCTTTGCAGGTATTTCCAGTCACACAAGACTAGGCTTCCATCTCTATAAATAAGGAGAGACCAACATATTCGAATCTGAAGGTCAAATTACCGTTTCAAACACAGATTTGAAATATAATCTGTGAATAAAATCTGACAAACACCTCATCAGTAGTTTGCCTGGTTCTGGTTACTGCACTTGCACAGATCTACACATCGAGAGGGCTTTCCTACAAGCATGTCAACCTGCCTCTGCTCAAGGCTTTACCACAGTACCATAGTAGTCTGCTGCTTTTTTTTTTTTTTTTGGAGGGCGGGACTTTATTCGTAAACAGGCGCCATGTTGAGCATTACGAGGACTCCTATTCATATTTCAACCAGTGGCCGGTCTCCTCATTTATAACGTCTCTAGTGTACCATCACAGTGTCCAATACCTAATGATACTAAGCGGCTATCATCATTTGTCTAAACACAAAGGGATGATTTTTCTGGACATGTTTTAAGCCTAGTCTTGGACTAAAACTAAAGTGAATCTGGGTTTATTCAACTCATTATTTAATAAAGTAGTAAAGTACATTGAAATAAAGTAGTAAATGTATTGAAAGTTAAAGTACTGAACTGAACTGCCAACAGGACCAACAGATAACAGAGGCTGAGCGCAGTGGACTGAACTTACCAACATCAAGAGCTCTAGTCTGCATGGTCGGTATGGATTTATGTAACCTCAGTGAACCTGAGCTTTGGTATAGGGAACAAATGAAACTTTATATGCATGTCTGCATAGCTGCAGCGTGCCCAACGTTAAACCCATCCCAAAGCAGTAGACAATGCAGCCCGATGCCAGAGTCGCATTCTGCTATGAAATCGGAAACAATCCGGTCCTGAACTATTTATAAAATGGATCACTGGCTTGAGATGTTTTCTAGCCAGTGTAACTACAATGCTATACCAATGCTCTGCCTTACACTGCTATAAGCCAAATCAGACAATCTTCAGTAGGAGCCCCCCAAAGAACATGGCTGTTTCCAGCACATTCACACAATTAAAAAATTCAATGAAGAAAATAAACAATAACGATGAAGTCAGATTCTCGAGCGCTGCACTGAGAAACAACAGTAATACAGTAGAAACACAACACTGTCCATAAACAGAAGGTGTCATAGGCAACACATGAGTCTGTAACATGTGAAAGACCACAAAATGCCCATCGACTTCCTTCCTTCAACACTTCATTTCACATGCTGTAAACCAGCGTAGTCCGCAGGTTTAATGCAAGAGCAGAAAAAAACGACAAGCAGGCCTTCGCAGCTAATCGTGGCACTTTCTGTAACAGCTGCAAAAGTGTTCACAAAGGTGCCTGAGCATGTATTTCCTCTGAGAAGGAAATGTATTGTGCATGGATAATTGATTTTCTTTCTTTTCCTTTTTTTAAATGAGTGCAAGAATTAGACAAATTCCACTGCTGACCTATATTTGCACTTTAGAATCTGTTCCTCAGACATATGGGTTAAAAGGTGGTGACAGGAGAGAAGATACATGGGAGGACTTTCACAGCTCAAATGACAAGATGTGTTTCACTTGCATTTACCCTATTTTATCAGACTCTCTTCTTACACTGAAGTGCAGCGACTTGAAAACTTCTGACCATTACAAGAACCGACCGCAGAGCCAGAAACTCCCAACAGCTGGAGTTACAGAGAACATACCAATGGGAAAGTGTGTTTAAAACATAAATATTGGTCCTCTTGTTATTGTAAACACAAGAACCACCAGGTTAAAAAAAACAAAGATAGTGTGACTGGTGGCCTGTCTTATGGTCACTGCTGCTTAAGCAGTGCATACATAAACATACATTAGTAATTTTTTTTTTATAAAACACTTATATACATGTGTGTGTATGTATATATATATATATATATATATATATATATATATATATATATATATATATATATATATATATATATATATATATATAGATATTGTATGGGTCAATATGGGCCCAAAGGGGTTTTGTAAGAGCTGACGGGACTCAAATAGCACATGGGGAAGCCATTTCTGATCTGTTAGCTGCCATTCAATTGCCTGCAAAACTGGCTATTGTCAAGTGTGCAGGCCACAAGACAGACCATTCCATAGTCACTATTTGTGTGTAAGAACACATTATGTACTCATAAACAATCCATCAATATATATACACACACACACACACACACACATTACAACACATTTATATTAGTGTCCATATGTAAATGTTGTAAACACGTATCTGTGTGTGTACTTGGCTACAATTACAGTATATAAAGTGTATATAAAGAGTGTGTGTATATATCATTCCAGCATCATCAGACAAGACAATATAGAGTAAAGGTTAACCTCAGTTTAACTCAGTTTCAATGACTTATCTTTCAGTGGCAGATTCTATCAGTCCATTAGTATGTATTTTACTCCAACCTGGGATACACAGTATTATTAATTACACAGTATTATTAATATGGTGACTTTTGGTGAAAATTCCTGTATTTTTGTGAAATATTGCAAAATATAAGGTGTTATTTAAAAAAAATAACACCTTATTTTTTTATATAAAAAAATGTTATTTATATATAAAGTTTTTCTACCATATATTTTGCAGACCTGTGTGCAGCTCTCTTACTTTCAAAGTAGTTTTATTTTGATGTCATTTCCCTCAAGCAAACCTGACAGCTGACTTTTTACTTAAGAAAATACCCATTAAAGAGTAAATTATGGTATTTATTTTGTGACTATGGCAACAAAAGTGCAGGAAGTACGCTGGTGTGTTTCACATTTAGATTCAGCAAACACACGGCAAGTTTATGAGTAAAACTCTGAAACCTGGATCCTCTGGCCTATCCTATCAAGACCCATGAACATTGAGTAGTCCTAATACAGTAATTAAGGTCTGAGACCTTGGTTAAAGTTATCCCAGAGGTCAAATATCTTCGGGTGCCCAAACGCACGTGCAAGATGTTCCTTTCTATTTTTCCACACTTGTAAAAATGTCAAATCAAAATAATCGACTGATCCATCTTGCTTTACAACTATGACAGATTTTCATCTTTAACTTTGGAGATCTTTTGGAGATCATGCTTTACTCATTTAACTATTCACAGTACCGCATTTTGACCAGGGGTGCCCATAAATTTGCATGCCACTTCATATCAGGCATCATGACAATATCAAACATATATGAAGTGTTATATGTTATATTAGCAAAGTAAGGACTTTAAGAGGTCGATTACATAAAGCAGGGACTACCTCTGTTAAAACTTAGCTCTGTTTAATTATGTGAAATTGTGTGAGAAACACATGACACTGTCGCTGGTTCACCGGTTGTCCTTCCTTGGCCCACTTTTGGTCGAAAGCTACTAACCATGGCATACCAGGAACACGCCACAAGACCTGCCATTTTGGAGATGCTCTGACCCAGTCGTCTAGCCATCATCATCATCATCATCAGATCCTTACACATGCCCATTTCTCCCATTTCTGGGCTGCACTTAGTCCAGCTAAATTATGTGAAACACTAAATAAAAGTCATTTTACGTTACTTTTTATCAAATAAAATAAAAAAAGGTGTCAGTGCCAACTTATTTAACTGCAGAAAAGTACATAAGAGGAGTATTTTACCCAAACACACACACACACACACACACACACACATATATATATATATAGCAAAAGGGGTAAAGTATGGGACTGGGACTTTGTCCATTACATTCACCAGGGTTGCCTCTGTGTTAGAAGCACTTTCTGTCCCATCACTGCAGCTCAGAGGGGGCTCCCAGACTAAGCAGCAGCACCAACACCAACTTCCAGCAGGACTCCCAACCCCGCTGCCTCTTCCCGCATGTGGCCGCCCCAGACCTGCCCTCTCGGTCGTGTCCGCACTAATCTCAGCCCGGTCGTCTCTCCGCGGCTAGGCTACGATAAACTTACGTTAACTTTAGCTACAATAAAGGGGCCTTAATTCAACTACACCCGTCCCGTTTAGAGACAGAGGCCATACTAGTTGGGTACTTCTGGAGCTCTCACGGGCCGCTGGAGAAAAGTGAAGCGAGGCGAGGAAAAAAACTTGAGATGTTCAGAGAGAGTGTCTCTCTCTCTCTCTCTCCCCCCTCTCTCTCTCTCTCTCTCCCCCCCCTCTCTCTCTCCTCTCTCCTCTCTCAGCAGCTATCTACAAACCCGCCTGTCCCTAAACCTCCACACCGCCGCTCACATTACCGACCACGCTAGCAGGATTAGTACAAACAATGCCAACCATTCCTGAGATGTTTTCTCCGCCAGCCTCGCTTGTCAGTAGCGCTGGTAATTAGGCTAGCTAACTAGCTTAGCATGCTAGATAGGTAGCTAGCTCGCCGTAGGCAGAGACTTCGGTCGAAGCTAACTAGCCAGTTAGCCACAAGTTGACAACACAGCCGACCCCCGGCGAAGTCCACTTTTCCCCGCACAGAGCGGCGTATACCCGCGCTAAAGACAGGCCGGGGCGCGTTTCGTTTAGTTAGGCGCTAACTGAGGGAATCTGACAGTTAGTTGAATGTTTACAAACTCACCTCGGCGCCCCTCTCTCTCTCTCTCTCCCTCGCTCTCTCCCTCGCTCTCTCTCTCACTCTCTCTCAGTTGGAATCCGACACTCCCCTCCCCGCCGAAATATCGCGAGACGAAACCTCAGGCTGCACGAGTCTCACTCCTTCCACCTTGAGGCGACACTTTCCTCAGCTTTTAACAAGCTCGATGATATTAATTATGTAATTTATTTTTTAATATCACATTTATTATATTATATTTCCACATCATATTTATATTTTGATATTTGCCAATTTAAAAAAAAAAGCTTTTTTCTACAGTCATTAATATTAATGGTTCCACTGTGTTGCTTTTATTCTGTAATACAGATTGTAAACATTTTGATGATGCAGTAAAATTGTTAGCACCCATAGGAGGATATATTACATTCATAAATATCATGAAATGTCATGAGTCATGAAATGCAATTTTTGTGTAGCTCTTGTAAAAGGTAAAGGTGCACGTATTTGTCACTGTACAGCGAAATGTGTCCTCCGCATTTAACCCTGATCTGTAGTAGTGAACACACACACACACACACACACACACACAAGTGAACTAGGGGCAGTGAGTACACACGCACCCAGAGCGGTGGGCAGCCAACTCCAGCGCCCGGGGAGCAGAGAGGGTAAAGGGCCTTGCTCAAGGGGCCAACACCGGCAGCTTGCCGAGCCCGGGAATCGAACCCACAACCCTGTTGAAAACAAATAGGCTATATTTAATCCCATAATAATTATCACTCAAGCAGCACTATGTAGCATTTTTACCTTAAAAAAAAAAAAAATACCAGCTTCAACACCCGAGGATATGACCCGAGGATCGCTGGTTTGAATCCCAGATCATGCTGCCTGCCATCAGCAGCCAAAGCTGGAGGGAGCAAAATTGGCCATGCTCTCTCCAGGTGGGTAGATGGCTCTCTCTCTTTTTCCACATCATCTCAGTGTCGATGTCTGCTAGCCGATGCATAGGCACTAGGTACCCGGCGCTTTCCTCCGAGGGCTTTGGCTGCCTGGTGGCGTTGCATCGGGGCAATTCGAAAAAAGAGGTGGTGGCTGGTTAAACATGTACTGAAGGAGGCATGTGTCTGTCCTCATGCTCCCCAGTGGTAGGGGGAGTTGGGTATGGCTAATATCTAGAAAACGATATGGGCAGGACAGCACTTGTGAGAACTGTAAAACGCTGATTAATCCAATTCAGCAATTCATAATGCTAAAATCCTGTAGTATTACTCTACTCAGTCCACATGCTTCATTCACTTCAGATGTTGGCTCTGTAGCTCTTAGCTTGTGTTGAAATCTTACTCAGTTAAAAGTGGAAGTATGGAGCCAAAAATACACTTGGACAGTTTGCCCCCCTTTCGCTGTAGTAACGGCCTCTACTCTTCTGGGAAGGCTTTACGCTGGATGGTGGAACATTGGTTGGCACAGTGATCTTAGGTTCTCGTAGGATACTTTGCTCCTAAAGTGTATTTTTAGATTACTTGTGATGATCGATTCTCAAACAGAACATTAGGATCAAAAGTACTGGCCTGTACCGGATTCTGGGGTGTTAAATTTTTCTCATTTTAACACATAATCAGCATCAACATCTAATGCTGGCACTATATGCAAAAAAAAACATGCAGTTGGATTACTGGACATAGCATGCAGAAATAAGGAGCTACATAAAAAGTCCCCTCATTGAAGGCACCAAGATGATTTGCATGATGTTCATGCCTTTGGCAGGTGCATATATGAAGCAGGGCAGATGGCGGCAAACACTTCTTGTCTATTACCAACTCTGATTTAGGAGCTTGCTCCTGTTGTTTGACAACATTAAGGGCCACATGAAACTGATAAGAACAGGATATACACAGTCTACATTCGACAGACAATGAATGTTGTCAGAAGACAGCTTTACAGAGATCCCAATACAAGCCAAATGAAACAGTGACAAGGAAAAACTCCCTCATGCAGAGAGGAACCAAGATTCAGAAGGAGAACCCATCTTCCTCTGGTCGACACCAGATAGCACAATAAATAGTGAGATAATGAAGAGCTACGGCTAATGTGAGAGCACGCAATGAGTTATGAGAATGTGAGTAAGTGTAGGACACATGCTCAGTGCTAATGGGAAAGTCCATGCTAGTGAAACAGCTATGTAGCGTCTAGAGTGGTGTGAACAGGACAGCATCGCAGTGGGCAGCTCGGACAGGTGGGGGAGAGTTGGGTCGGGCAGTACCTAGAAACAGGGGATCTCAAAGTTTGGGGAGTAGATAGAAAGAAAACAAAAAGGAAGGAGAAATAAAGGGGTTAGGAGGATTGTAGCCCTTATTGGCTGTGATACTATGAGAAACGAAGGCTGGTCGGGGTTTCCCTAATGCATTGCAGCAGCACTGAATGAGACATTAGACTAAAAACTAAAGAAGTATGTAGGATGTTTGTGCACCAACACAAACATCACTATGATTATCTGCTAAATGGAAAGGAACCTAATGTTTTTCCCCTAAATCTAAAGGTAATTGTGTCCTCTGCATTTAACCCATCTGTGGTAGTGAACAAACACACACACACTAGTGAACTAGGGGCAGTGAGTACACACACACCCAGAGCGGTGGGCAGCCAACTCCAGCGCCCGGGGAGCAGAGAGGGTAAAGGGCCTTGCTCAAGGGCCCAACAGTGGCAGCTTGCCAAGCTCGGGAATTGAACCCACTATTATCGATAGCCCGGAGCTCTAACCGCTGAGCCACCACTGCCCTGCTGCCAACAGGTTCATGATTATTTGCTCCAGAGAGTCCTATTCTATTTGCAATACTTCTCTACAGAGACTAGACCAGCTGTGTGTATGTGTGTGTGCATTTGCACATCTGTCTCAACAATACAACAGGTCAACTTAAAGTAGGCGACTGCAGTCATTAGAGGGGGTGTCCACAAACATTTGGACATCTGGATTAGCATTACAAAGAGATTCATAAGAGCAGCGCATTGCAAATGTGATATATAGACTTAGCATTAAAAGACAATAAATATGATGCTGTATTTAATGACGTCACACTTCTTCTCAGACATCCCATCTATCCGTCTCTTTCAAAATGTATAACCACCGCTGACGTCAAGCTTCCAGCTCAGTATCTCTGTTCTCTGAAATGGTTCTCTTTTTTTTTTTTTTTTTTTTTAACTTAAGAAGGAAGCAATGTCATTAAATATTTATCTTTCCCAGACCATAATGTCTTGCATAATTGCTGGATCTGTTCCAAGCTCTTGCATGTGGGCACTGTTTTAGACAGAAAGAGTGTTTACGGCAGGTCAGGTCGGCTATAGCACGTCCTCTAGAAGAGTCAGCATCGATTTTCACATACTGCCGCAGCACCAGAATACATTTGTTCACACCTGCCAGAACAAAGATGTACTCAGGTTCTGACGGCAAAAACGGAGGTGTGGAGACCAGAGGAAGTTAACGGAGAGAGGGCCTTTATTCCATCCTAGTGCTGTTTCCTTCCTGGGCAGTTTATTCGTTCTCTTTAGGAGGACGTCCTGTACTTATTCAACAAGCTAAAATAGAACACAAGCCCTGCTGAACAAAGAGATTTGAAAGGTATATAAAGACATTAGTTGTTTTAGGCACTACAGTTTCATAATATAAAGCCAGTTTGGTTCAGATCATTCCACAAAATTACTGTAACATGCTAGTCCAGGTGTCCAGGCCCAGAGTGATGACAGACCGCTGTATAACATCAGTCAAATCAGCATTCAGATGCCTTACATTTAAAAGTGATGGTCAAGACTTCCAGGCCGTTGCTAAGCTGTTGCTCTGTAGTCACTAGGACGAAGCTGGGTTTGGTAGGTGGTTGCTATGGTCTCAGGTAGAAATTTGCCATGGTTGGGTGTATTTGTTGTATTCTGTTATTCTGACATAAGAAGGGTGCACAAACGTTTGTACCCCATTTATTGCTTAGAGGAAGAATTCAGTTGGAAATCTAGTTGCTACTCGGAAACCAGGAGTCCAAATCACACAACCAGACTGAACAATCTGGAATGATCGATTTAGAAACTTGCAGCACGAGTTAATTCCAAAAAATAAAATAGAAAAATACTAATAATATAATAAAACGGACAATGTTATATAAAAAAAAAAAATAGAGATTAAGGTGCTGTCACTATAATCCAAAGAACGCTGTTTCGAATCCTGGGCCATGCTGCTTGCCGGAGTCAGAGAGAGCACAATTGGCCTTGCTCTCTCAGGGGTGGGTTGATGGCACTTCCTACCCACATCACTCCTAGTGTGATGTTGGTCAGCACAGGCGTCTGTTAGCTGTTGTATTGGAGCGCACTGGCTGCCTACAGTCTTCACCCTCTTAGTACCCTCTTGTATATACATAAAATATTATAAATATTTTGTTTGATAACTTTGATAACTTATTTTAATGATCAAGATTGTTAAATTATTAAATTATTACTGCATCTAAACAAATTATTAATAACGCAAAGAATTTCAAACAATTGAACGACAGTGTTCTTGCACAAGCAGAAGTTAGAAGGGAGAACCCCAACTTGAAAGTTTGGGGACAAAGTAAAATACACAACAGCAGTGTTCCAGTGATCTAATATCATGATCCATTCAGGAGAAGCATCATAGAGTATTGGAGCTGCTGCTAGGTCAGGCCTGCTACTGCGTGGAAATATAATGTTGATTCTCCTTCACAACTAGAGCAATCTCAGCCTCAAAACTCTACAGAAACAGTCCGCATGTTGCATGAATAAGTAAGTGTATACTGAAACCCTGCAGGCCTCTCTACAAGATCTAGCTTATAGTCTAGAGCCCCCTGCTGGAGCAGACTTGAATGTGTCTCAACAGCTATGAACTCAACCTGCGGATAAAGAGAGGAGAACTCCATGTGTGTGACGCAGAAAGGCTTTTACTTGTTGTAGTTTTGGTGTGGAATTAATGTCTGGCTGCACATACTTCAACTCTAAGCATCACAGTTACTAACAATTTCTAATCAGGCTACCACTGTACAAACATAGACTACAGCGATAACATTGGTGGGGAAGTCACTTAGGTTTCACTCAGGATTCAAAGGTTAAGCTGGGTACAAGCTTAGTAAATTCCTTGTTTTAAGATATCCCCGTCAAGGGCAGCCAAAACATGGAATGATCATGCTGTGTTAAACCAGATTAATTATCATTAACATTGTCAGGTTCAAAAATGAAGAATTCGCAGCCTCTGCAAAAAAAATTACAAATAAAAAATGAATTGCATCAGCAATGCCATCTGAAACTGAAATCATCACATACACTTGTACCCCAGCACCAAATGAAAGATACACTATACCAGGGCTGATCAATCCTGGTCCTGGAGATCTAACACCCTGAAGAGTTCAGTTCCAACACAACTGACTCTAATGTTCAGTTGCTCCTGATGGCCTCAGGTGTGTTAAAATTCAGGATGGAGCTAAACTCTGCAGGGTGATCGATCTCCACGACCAGGATTGAGCAGCCCTGCACTATACAATCTCCAGAGCTAAAATGGTCTAATATAAATAAATAAAAATTACCCAAGCATTCGCTTTCATTTAAAAGTCAATGCAAAAAGGAGTCGAGGAGCAAAAAAGGAACAGTCATTTTAAAGTTTCCAATAATCAAACTTCTGTATTGTGTGGAACAAAGGTGTTTATGAAGTTAGAAAGCTCACAACAAATTATGAAATTTTCTTATACTGCAAGAGTACATCATTACTGTCACACAAACAAACCTGGCATCTCCATTTTTGACCTAATGTGAATCTGGAAGTCTGAATTTCGTTTACGTCAGAATTTCATGATGAATGGACCAATAGAAATGCCCTAAAATGGAATTAGATCTTTTTACACTAACTCCGATTAAGAGTTAGGTTTTTTTCCCCCCCTTCTCCTGTAAAGTTGCCATTTTGACGGTTTGGAGAGGTTTTTGCGTGACAGTGACATCATCCATTATAACTTTTTTTCTGCCTTGATAGAATTTAGTGTCAGAATTCTAAAACTATTAAAGTATCAGTGGATTTTAACTGCATTGTAACAGCCGATATCAATATCCCTGTGAATTTAAGTACTGATCCTTATTAGCTTATGACAATAAAAATAAAAAAGTGTGCAATTGAAAAACAAAACAAAACAAGCTCTCTCATTCACACAGACAGATTGTGGCTTGCATTCAGTACAATTAAAAGAAAATCACAACTACTACCTCCTCGCTTGCATTACAGGCAGTCCGTTCTCTTTTTCTCTCTCATGCTCAGTCCTCAGTCTCTGAGGAGTACATACTCTTTGACTGACTCTGGCAGTGGTAGCTGTTTCACAGCGGTTGGGAGATACTGCACTCCGAGGCTGTTTCGCACAGCACAGCGGGCCAGGGCTCGCAACAAAGGCGGCTGGGCCACCATGCCGGTGAGGCGGGCCAGCAGCTGAGGATCTTTGCTGAGCTCGCGGGGCAAAGTGCCATCGGCCCTGCGGATGTCGAACTTCCCTGCAGCCCGGCACAGAAGCTCCAGGCACTCTTCCTCCTGCTCTGTGCCCAGGCCCCGCGCCAGGAGAGCCACCAGCCGGGAGATGGGCGTCTGGCCCTTGAGGTTGGTGACGTGAACCTGGGCACCATACTCCAGTAACACGCGCACGCTCTCCAGGTTGCCCTTCATGGCCGCCCAGCTGAGCGGTGTGTCATTGTTGTAGTCACGTGCATTGGGGCAGGCGCCGCTCTCCAGCAGGGCTCGCACACACTCGGGGTTGTCTTTGAAGGCGGCCCAGTGGAGGGGCGTGTCCTTGTTGCCGTCCAGTGCGTTGGGGTGAGCTCCATATTCCAAGAGAAGCTCCACGCAGCCTTCGTCCTTCTCTGCGGCGTAGTGTAAAGCTGTGCGGTTATATCCGTCCAAGGCGTTGACCTGTGTGTAAAACAGAGCGGAGTACGTTACAGGACTATGCAAAAATAAAATAAATAAATAAATAAATAAATAAATATCAATGAAGGATCTTCAATGCTAATTTTAAGCTTGTAGGATACACTATATGTCTAAACATTTGTGGACACCCCATCTAACAAACACACATTCAGCTACTTTAAGTTGCACCCATTGCTGACACAGATGTGCAAATGCACACACAGCTTGTCTAGCCCTTGCAATAAGGTACTGCTAGTACAACAGGACTCTCTGGAACAAATGAACATGAACCTACTGGCACCGTACCTAATGCCAGGCGTGGGCTAGAGGAGTATAAATCCCCTACTATTGAGCTGTAGAGCAGTGGAACTGTGTTCTCTGGAATGATGGTTGGTGCTCCATCCAGTACTTTTGGGATGAATGCAATCAAATCCTCACTGCAATGTTTCAAAATCTAGTAGAAAACCTTCCCTGGACACTAGAGACAGTTACTCCAATAAAAGCAGGATTAGCCCAGCATAATACCCTTGATTTCAGAAGTGCAATACAGAAAGTGGAGTGTGCGATCATTGTGGACCAATTACACAGTGTGAGGAGTGCTGTTAAGCGCTCACGGCACACGCCACTGTACAAGATGTTGCATTTCTTTGCATTCTGTGTTGAAGTAAACGTTTGGCTTTAGTCAGATATTCTACAGCGTTTTACCTCTGCACCTTTCTCCAACAAAAGCTCCACACAGTCTGCATCAGCCACCATACAGGCACAGTGTAGAGGCTTCAGGGTGCCATGCATCCGGTTCACGTCTGCGCCCTGAAAAGTAAATTACAGTGAACCACTATAACCAGGCAGGCAACATGGTCTGTTAGACAGCATCTCAAAGCTAGGTGTGCAGCGGACGCAGTTTCCCAGCCACTGCACCACTGAAGGCTGTGCAGGTTTGTAGAATCTGTCCAATACAGCCTTAATTTCTGAACATTGATAACGCAGCTGCTGCATCTAATTACTTACCATCCTTTTCATTTTGAGAACTATTTGAAATTGCTGTAATAGCTGAAATTCTGCCTACAGCATCAGTGTAGAGTGGAATTGAAGTTACAGGTATTGTGAATACATCATGTTGACAGCATACAGTGGTACCCATACTGCAGATTTCCGGTCCAGTAGAACAGCTGATTCCACTTATGACGGACCTGAGCATTAGCTAATGATGAAAAATGTTGTACAGTATAAATAAATACATCTTTATTAAGCTTACCCTGCGTATAAGGTCTTCCACATTATCGTGTGGAAATGAGCGAATGGCTGCAATTGTCCGGATGAGCCTTTCCGAAAGGGAGTATTTACTTTGAATACTCTGCATGATGTACCACATAGTCGAGCTCATGTGGAGCAAAAGGACATGGCACCCGGGCCGGGTGGCGCCTAAAAACAGTAAGAGGCTGAAATGAAAGAAAACAACATCATTAAAAGACATACACTGATTATTTAATGACTAAACTTTTAATTTAAAAGCAATAATTATTAATAATAATAATTACAAATGTAAAAACAAATATGACCAAATGTATTAATGCTTTGTATTACCTACTGTAGGCCAGTCTTTTACATACGGTATATGGACAAAGGTTTTGGGACACTTGCTCATTCACTGTTTCGTCCACAATCAAGGGTATTAAAAAAGAGTTTATCCTGCTTTTGTTGGAGTAACCGCCTCTACTGTCTACAAGATTTTTAGATCTTAAAGCACTGCTGTGAGGATCTGATTGCATTCATTGATAAGAGCATTTGTGAGGTTAGGATGTTGGATGACGGACCTGAGCATTAGCTCATCTCATGTCCACCTCATCCCAAAAGTCATGGATGGTGCACCAACTATAGTACTATAAGTAGTACTTCTACAGGGACTAGACAAGCTATGTGTATGTGTGCATCTGCACATCTGTGTCAGCAATAGGTGTAACTTTTTAGAAGGGGTGTCCACAAACATTTGGACAAACATACAGTGTATCTAGCTCCATCCGTGGGTGTGCCCAAGAGTCGCTCTATGTTAAGATAATCTTACCCTATTATATCACAAATGATAACTCACTAGATTGTAAAAATGAGACTGATAATATTGTGCTTGGTAAACTGTGTTTTGAGCAATGCTCGAGACCGGTTTCTCAGTCCTACTCCCACATTATCTCACATTTCATGCTTTTCCTGTTTGTTCACCTCATGAAGGGTATGAAAATGAGCTGAAATAATTAAAATATATTTATAAAAAAACATTTCTAGGCAGGACACCCTTATTGTGTTTATTGTGTGGCTCTGGAACAGGTCTGGGATACACACCAGGCGTTCCGTCCAGTTGTGCTGACCATCGATATGTGCTACTTGGCGGCTCTGCGCATGCGCAAAGAAAATATTTTGTAGTATTTTTTCGTTTTTTTTTTTTTCAATAATCATATTTTCTTTGTGTGCATAATGCAGTATGAGCTTACTGTTATTATTTACGAATGAAAAAAATATTCCTTATTATCTCAATTACTTTAGCTTTACCCTGATATACTGGTTTAGGGTCTAAAAACCCTGTCTGTACTCTTCTGAGAGCATTTTCTGATATGGTGCTTTTAGCCTACGGTTAATACTATTCTTCTTATTATTATTCTTATTATTATAATTATTATATACGGCTTTATTTAGGCAGCTTTAGCTATAAACATACACTGTGGTAGCACGCTAGCTAGCACTAGCTACCGCTCGGCAGAACACCCGGTCTAGAGGGACATTGGCTACAGGGACAAACAGGCTTAAATTAAACAGACTCAATTTAATGATCACTTTCCCTAATTTCTGTGTTTGCAGATCTAGAAATTCCAATAATGGACTAAACACCTGCTGACTAATGTTAGTTTGGTCCAAGCTAGCCAACCTAGTGCCTACCTATAGCTAAGTAGACGCGTCTTAGGAGGTGACAGCTCGGCTAACTGGCTAGCTAGCGAAATCCCTACCGTCAAAATGTCACTGTTTTCATCTATAATTTAGCTCTAGGTTGCTAAATCATCCCTTTAATATATACATAAACACATAAAGAACCGTACTAATACATGTCATGAACGCAGTTTGTCGAACAGGGTCTGTTTTTAGCAGCGGTGGCAAATCCAGGTCCGGACCGTACAAATCCACTCCAGGATTGTGTTCCAACTGCCTGGATGGCTCTGCTGCAGCAGAGCCATCCAGGCAGTTGGAACACAATCCTGGAGTGGATTTGTACGGTCCGGACCTGGATTTGCCTTGGGTTGTTAGCTAGCTGCTTCTGCTTTCTCCTAGAGGCGAGCCGCTGACTTTAAACGAGTTAATATTGCACCAATTAACTCTAACGTGCAGCGCTGAATCTATTTATGCATTTATATAACGACTTATATAATTAGAGAAAATATCATAGCAATAAAAGCATACCTTCGAGGTCTGTCTGCTTACAAGTTTCAGTCTGCGAGTCCAACCCAACCTCCCTCGACTCTGCTCAACAACAACACGGCCATGGAAACGTCACTGATGGGAAGTGACTTAGCTAGCTACCAAATCTGCATCCCCCCGGCTCTTCACACACTTTACTTTACTTTACACACAGCTAGCTGCTGCATTCACACGCTGTTCTAAGGTCTAAGGGCTGAAAGGGCTGAATTCCTACAAACACAGCTATAAATAGGTTCAGATATCCCTCCACGGAGGCGACAACGTTCTCCACATACCAAGTCGTGGGCTCCAAATATAGTCAGCACATGGCCGCCTGCTCCTCTAAACACACAGGACCAGGACTGTACATTGAGTGACTGTACACTGAGGGTGAGGGTGTTAATGAAGCAGAACCCCCCCCAGTCGACACACACACACACACACACACACACACACACACACACACACACACACACACAGCTCTGGAAAAAAACCCTGATCAATATATATATATATATATATATATATATATATATATATATATATATATATTCATATGGGAGGAGTGGGATATTTTTTATCCAGTGAATTTCATAATATAATATATTTCCTTTATAAAATCATCATGAATCCTGCTTCTGAGGGTCTTAGTGATTATCCAAGGTGAAGCAGAACCCCCCCAGTCGACACACACACACAGCTCTGAAAAAAAAACCCTGATCAACATATATATATATATATACTCATATGGGAGGAGTGGGATATTTTTTATCCAGTGAATTTCATAATATAATATATTTCCTTTATAAAATCATCATGAATCCTGCTTCTGAGGGTCTTAGTGATTATCCAAGGTGAAGCAGAACCCCCCCAGTCGACACACACACACAGCTCTGGAAAAAAACCCTGATCAATATATATATATATATATATATATATATATATATATATATATATATATATATATATATATATATACTATATATATATATACCCATATGGGAGGAGTGGGATATTTTTTATCCAGTGAATTTCATAATATATAATTTCCTTTATAAAATCATCATGAGTCCTGCTTCTAAGGGTCTTAATGAAGCAGAACCCCCCAGTCGACACACACACAGCTCTGGAAAATAATCCTAATATATATATATATATACCCATATAGGAGGAGGGGGATATTTATATCCAGTGAATTTCATAATATATTATATTTCCTTTATAAAATCATTATAAAATTACAATATGAGAGAATATTAAACAGATCATATCTTAATGTTAATATTTAACGAACATGCACTTACATTTAGGTAACATGGCAAAAACTAGTTTCACAGGTACAGATACGGAGTAAAATGCAGTCGGATTATCCAAGGTCTTCCTTTTTAAATTTAATAAATGGAGGTTTAATTAAATATATCACATCATTTCATTAAATTTAATATATGCCAGATATATAAAAAAATCAAGTTTTTTTACACAATTCTTAGCTATTGTCATACATAGCAAAAATATACTTGATTAAAACAAATATATATATTATTAATATATATGTCTTTTTTTCCTCCTTTCTTCTCTTTATTTAAAAAACACATATGACTATTTTTTTTGTCAAACAACATTTAAAGGGAAAGTGTATATTATGGACTGCACAATTTCTGGAACAAAATTCCAAGTATGTACTGATGAGGCCAATATTAACCTCTACTAAAGCGATGGAAAGGTCAAAGTGTAGAGCAACATAGACAAAGTATCCTTAAAATGTATTTATCAAATGTTAAATAAATTACAAATACTTTTACTTTTTATAAACATATATTTTGCATATACTATATTAGTCAAAAATAGTATTTGTTTTATTTCTCAGTTTAAAAACAAGATATGAGAAAACAAGAATGATCCAACGGCATCTTTACTGTGTATCCTTACCCATGACATTTGGTTTTGCCATTTGAAACGTATATTTATTAACTTTCAGATATGCTAAATAGCTGCGTTTAATATTTCCCAAAATATTTAAATATGACTGTATAGGAAAACAGATTTGCTTTGACGCACTAAATTCTGAAATATCATTTTACTGTGTGAAATGTACTTTGGAATGAAATACAATGTATCTAAAATGCATTTCAAATGTACAGAAATACATGGTTTTTCTTTTATTCCATATGAGAGGTAAGAAGCTTCTCATGATCCAAAATATAAAAGATCATCAGTCTAACATGGTGGAGGTAGTGTCATGACTTGCAGAACTGACAAAAGGCAGCAAGCCGCCATCAACCCCTTGCATATTGAAAGAAAGCCTCAGCCCCTACATATTTAAAAGCTAACCCCAGAGTGGGTTTCTGGGAACACCAGGCAGCCTATATTAAAGCTATGGTACAATACAGTGGCTGTTGATGATGTAGGAAGGGTTGGATCTCATCTGACTCCAATCTCTGGACCAAGCAAAAAGCCCAGATCAGGTGCAATGCGGCAGGGCAACGAGTCCACAGGACTGAAGGACTGCTGTGTGGTTCGTCTTAGTGGTTGTGAACATGATGTTTTCCCCACCTGGCAGAGAGCGACGCATACATCAGGCATTTCAGAAGAAACACTTGTTACACTTTGATGAAACATGACTGAAAATAAACCTAGTCCTTTATGGAGTATGGAGTATGGGAATGTGTTGCTCCTCGGCTCCCCCTACAGTTGGGAAGTTGAATTTAGATTCATTTTAACACTCAGCTCTTTATCCACCAGCAAACCGCCAGAGAAGAAATATTGGCCCTGAAGCAAAACGTCTTCACTCCAAAATGCATCCAGGTATAAAAACCTAGTAACCACACTTCGTAAGAAAATTTGATTTGATTGAAACAAAAAAAAATAATAAACAACGGTAAATGAATAATACATTTCAGAGCTAAACCTTCGAATACTAGCCTTCAAGCACAGAGTGTCCAGAGTCAGTCAAGGGCAACGCAATCGATTCACACTCAGATTGTTAGTAAAAGTCAAATCAAGACAAAATGTGTCAATAAATGAACTGAAACTCTAAGCCCAAAACAAAATAATTTATTTTCTTTTTGACATTTTTTTATGCAGACAGCTAGAATTTAGTGTCTCCAACACGTTCAATCCATCGTTAAATTCTTCCCTTTACCACACCACCCCTAAAATCAATTAACAGTAATACCCCAAACATTAAGGAGAATGCTATTCCTGTAGATTTCAGCAAGCCTTTCAACATCAATATCATTATCTTATGCTTCTATGATTTCACATTACAGAACAGTAAGATTTTTTTTTTAACAAGTTAGTGCATTTTTGTTTTATTACACTAAACCACTAGCTGCTCAAATTCATTAATAAAAAGAAAACAAAACAAAAAATAATGTATAAACAATAAAAGCCCCAGTGATTCGTTATTTACTGCATTACTAAGCCTCTAGTAAATGCATCAAGTATTTTCTCTCTGCTGAAACCTCAAAAATATACAAATGTTAAATCTGTGATTCTCTCCCAATGTCATTTTTGTACATAGTCAGGAACCTGGCCTACATGGATTGGGATGAGAGGCAGGGGGAGGGGGGCAGCAGGATTAAAATAAATTAAAAGAAATAATTTCATAAAAGCAATACTTACAATGAATTAAACAGCAATACTGCATATTCATCTGATTACATTGTATGAGGGTTTAATTTTTTTTTATATAAACAGCACCAGTTCACCTTCACATCATTTTTTCTTTTTTGGCGGTGACAGAGTTCCTGCTTCCAAAAGCGCACTGCCCAAAGGGTGAAGTCCAAGACAGAACTCTCACCAGGTTGGGGGCCGTATATACGAAGCAGCCCTCTTATCCATGTGCTTTAGTGCAGACTCCAGATTCAGAGAGTAAAAGCTAGTCTAGATCAACGGAGTTCAATGCAGCTTGTAATCTTCCCACCCGCGATCATGAATGCTGACGTCTTCAGGTATCTTGCATGGAAAGGTCTGTGAAGAAATTTCAGATATTGCTCTAGCTATCTGAACAGAGAAGCAAGCAGCAGAGCTTTCCTTTTCCGGATTTGGTGCCACTCAAGTGAACCACTCAAAAGTTTAGAATCTAGGAGGGACACAATAAGCAAAATACTAAAGCATGATTTTTTTTGTCCCCTGCCTCACAGAAACCCGTTTGGTTGGAAATGCAACATTACATGAAAGGACTGATGTAGAATAAATGAACGACACCAACAACGTGCGACAATTCTTCTGGCATGGAAAAGAATGAATGCATTCAGACATGTTCTTCCAGCAAGGGAATCCAGTACAACGTTTCAACAGCCTTCGAGAACCATCTCTTCTTCAAACAGCCTACATCATGTCTCTCAGTTGGGAAAGAAGCACAGTCATGCATAATCGGACCTCCAGACTGCTCATGAAGTCATTTAGATAGATATTTAGATCAGGTAATCAAATTAGCTCAATTTACTGGTGTAGCCCAAGTTTTGTACACACTGCAGCCCGGAGACTTTGTCATACTATCAGGTTCCTGACCTGTACCTGCAGTCATTTGCATCATCTCTGGTCAAAAGCAAAGCAAAGAAACTAAAAGAAATGAAATAAATCGGGTCATTTCTGGACATTTCTATATTCAAAAATTATTATTATTAAAAATGAACTGCCCAGAATTTCATGATGGATTATCAACCAATTTCTGCTCTTTTAGCTACAACTGTGACAATATAAAGGATATTGACATCACTCAATTAAATAGGCTTCAGGTTCTCCTGACCTACATCACTATGACAAATCTACTAAGCACAATAGTTACTCATCATTAATTATTCATACTGAATGTCCTGATTTTGAGAAAAGAGGAAAAATGTCACCCAAAATGAAACTAAAAAGCAGCCATTGGCTTAGTCTGTCTTTCATTAGCCCAAACCAACATAAATGTTGTAAACACGCCATGTGCCTGCCTGATTATCAGGAAATATGAGCTTGCTCAGAAGCCATTCTGGGAGGATAATGCACAAAATAAAGGAAAAAACAAAAACAAAAAACAAAACCAACTCTAAAACATGAGATGACACTATGTACACGACTGTGGTCGTGATCTTTCACAGGCTATTGGTTACTCAAGCTAGCTTAAAAAAAAAAAAGCCTTTCGCAAACCAGCGATCCAACATCACTGCATTATCATTGGCAAACTTTGACCTTGAAGTGATGTATATGAATCATTACCGAGGCTCAACAATCCAACAACTCGTTATACTGCGCTTTACAACTGTCTAAATACCGGCTCTTCGATTCCAGAAGCATACTGTAATCAACAGCTAACGGCATGCAAATTAACGCAGAGAAAATTCCAGACCAACCGGTCCAAACCTCACTGTTGCACCTAGCTAATTCTCCAATCCACTCAAACACACTTTTGCATGTTCTAGATGGGTTCTAAACCCCAAAACTGATTAAAAATCAACACTACTGCAAAAACACCACATCCTTCCACTCAAAAGCTCATAAGTTCATGTACATTTCCCCCCACTCACTCCACACCACTTCGCATTCCCAGTGCCCTGCAAATGCAAACTAAGGAGAAAAGCCACCTTCAAAAAAAGTAAAGAAAAAAAAAAGTAAAAACACAAGATCAGATGAATCATTGCATGTCAACGTGATATCTTTGTATAGGTACATGACATACAGTATGCATGTTCCTTATTCTTCTTAGTGCATATGTTTTTTGCAGATCACCATTATCTCAGCTCATTAGCACTGAGCACTGGGCTGTTACAGTGCCCTGGGTCCCACCTCTCCCCAGCTGGATAAAAGGCCCTCTTCTCAAGAAGAGAAAAAGAAAGAAAGGAAAAAGGGAAAACAAAAAAAACAAACAACTTAGCTTTGATTTACATTCTGAGGGGACATTGTCAAGTCAGAAGCTCACATTTTGTTTCCTATATGATGACCTCCTTCAACTAGCTTATACTAGCTTCCAATGATCTCATGCCCGCATGTCCCAGTCTGTGCATTGTCATGTCATTAAATTTTTTTCCCCCCTCTGGATGTGCTCCAGGCAGGAGAGGTGGCTACTATTAGATCTTAAACTTATTTCATCTCTTTAATATATATATATATATTTATATTTATATATATTTATTTATATATATGCATGTGTATATATTCATACATTTGTAAGGATTCTGCTTAGTCTTTACTTTGGCGATACAGGGGGGATGTTCTGCTCTTTGCCAGTGTGTCTGGATCCTCCTTGGGGAGAAGTGCGGCGGGCGAAAGGTGGGCGTCTCTGCTGCTCTCGAAGTTTGAAGCCGCCTGTGTTGGCTCTGGGCGGGCCATTGTTGCGATAGAAGCCTTGGGAGTCGCGGGCCAGCCGGCCCTCCCGGGCCTTACAGTCCCCTCCTCGCTCCTGAGGACGCTCCTGCCGGTCAGCAGGCCTGGTGGACTGCTCTTCCACCTTGTTGACTCGCAGCTCTCTCAATGGCTGCGAGCTGGCGCTGGCAGGGGCAGAAGTGGTCGCTGGAGGAGGTGGTGGTGGAGGAGGAGGGGGATCCTTGGGTGGTCGCTGACACACCTCGGCATAGCTGAGCTTTCGAGGTTCCTGAAGAAGGTGCAATGGGAAAGAATGCGTGTGAAGAGACAAGACTTTAAAACTGAAAGGTCTGTAATGTAAAAGGCCATCAAACAGGCCCAACCCACCCATCAGTGTTTACAATGCCACATATCACATAGTGATATTAATCCGGAGACAATGACTCAATTAATAGTAAAAAATGTAATGTAATAAAGAATTAATTAAAGTTATGAAATTAAATCACTACCATTGAGTGTACATTATTTTATTTTTAACCTTTAATGTGCACCTATAAGTCTTATTGGACAGCATATTTAAATGTACAGGTACAAAAACATGAGAAATGCTTAATTAGCATTATTTACATAAAAATAAGACATTGTAAATTTGATTCTTTTTGGTAAATGACACCGAAAAGACATTTAACTCTAGCCAGCAAGGGGGAGCTGCTCATGGCTATGGCATTTGCAAATTATATACTATGTATAGGTGTTTGTTTACACACATGCAAACACCAGCCCATTAATCATCTCATCTCTAATTTGGAGGACACACACCACCCATGAAAGAAGCTAAACATCTTTCTGCACATTCAAATGTGTATTTTATGCAACCTTGATGAAGAGGTGCCATTGCGTGGGGACATTTACAGCCCCATTCAGTAAACCTCCTCCTGAAGCGCTACCTACCTGCAAGGGTGCAGCTCAACCCTGCAGGAAGGCAGATCTCAACGACCCCCAGGAGGAGGGTTGGTGTCCACAGGTTCTAAAAACAAAACCAATTCCCAAGTGTGGAGATGGGTCTCACCGGGATGGCGGTGGTGTTGGTGGTGCTGGTAAGGGAAGGGTTGGCTTGTGGTGCTGCAGGACTGGCTGGACTCGTCTGAGTCTTGGGGGCAGGTGCAGGCTGCGTGGGGGTTGGTGAAATGGCGGGGGTGGGGGTTGGGTTCACAGGCATCTCTTTATGGACCAAGGGCTCAGCTTTCTCCAGTTTCTTCTCCTGAGGGTTTGCACTAAAAAAAAAAAGAAAAAAAAAGAAAAAAAAAAAAAAAGGAAACCAATAGAACCAGTGGAAACAGTCAGTATTTGCATCGCCAACAACACAGACAGAGGTAAAAGCTCATTTGAGCATAATCGTCATCACACAAACAGCCTTACCTGCAGGCAGCAGGATCCACAGGATGAACAGTTGGTTTACTCACAGGCTGGACAAGCCTAGGGACAATCTCCTCTGAGGCTGGACCAGCAGGGCTCACAGTAGACTCTTTGTTTGTGTCCGACTGCTGGAAAAAGGTTATCTTATCACCAATAATCAAGGTAGGTCAACAGGCTTTTAGCAATTAAAGAAAGAGAACATGCCTTCACTAATCTTGCAGTTTTGCAAAACTAACCTTGTCTCTGTTCAGACCCCGTACAACGTCAGACATGCGGTTCTCCAGCACAGGTTCCCCCTGTGGGCTAATGGAGCAGCCAGGTAGTGGAGGGAAATTGGAAGCAGCCAGGTCGAACTTCGGTGGCGGAACTTTCACTTCCGCAAGTGGAACAGGCCTCTGAAGATGGAAATGAAAGAAGAGAAAGAAATAAAGCTTAGAGTTTTATAAAGAAAGTTTCCTTGAAAATAAATCTAAATAAAACAAAGCTGCCATATTCAGAACAGGAGAATTACCGCGGTACGTTCATCCTCTCTCCTCCTTCGAGTCCCTCTGTATGTGGTCCTTCTGTAAACACAGATTTATAACCTCAGTATTACAAAGCAGTGATGAGTGCATTTCTGGGGGGCAATTAACTCAATGAGTCACCCCAGCGCCTCTGACCAGGTAATCTTACTTCATGACGGGCTTGACGCAGGGGATTAGGGCTTTTATGGGGGAGGGGGCAAAAAGGTGGAGAGCTGTATGGAAAAGTAGGAGAGCAACACCTCATTACAAGGTGAGGCAGAATTATTTAAAAACTCTAAAGCCATGTTTCCCCACCACAAAAAAAGCCCCCTTTCCACCCCAAAATTACATTTTGAGAGAAATATTTACAGATTTATTCAGGGCAATGACCTGTAAAAGCTTTTAGTAGTTGGTGAGAAGCTATAAACAGGAATTTATTCATATTTAAACTAATCTGACTTGGGTTATGCGCCATTCGCAGCAAGTCCCTTTACTAGAGTTACACAGTGCATTCAGCAGCCTGTGGAGCCCAGAGCTGAGTTGCAACAACAGACGTAACTCTCTTTATAAAAGCTCAATAAAGCACAATGCTCTTGAAGCTGCCAGGTACAAATGCTACCTAAGGTTGCTATAAAAAAAAAAATAAAAAAATAAATAAAAATAATAATCATCAAATCATACCTTCCTCGCCCAGAAACAGTGCCGTCGTCTGTGGCCTCAGTGGAGGCCAGGTGAGGAAAAGAGGAGCTGAGCTCAGTGGAACCCAGCGCTGGGCCACTGGTGGCAGGAGGCTGCGGACTGCGGAGTCCATCCACCAGAGGCACAGGCGGGACAGTAGAGGTCAATCCATCGTTAGTCCTTGTCTGAGGCTTCACGTGGTTCCTGTTTAAACGTAGGCTAGCATTAGATTTCAAGGCAATGATCGACATCATCTGCTATTAAATGGATCAGTTTGGACAGTCTGGCTCATGATCAGTCAACATGGGTAGCATGCAGCATCTGCATAACATCATTGTAACTGCAAGCAAGTACAGAATGGCATTCAATCACTGCAATTCCCTGGCAGTGGACTAAAACTGATTACTTTGGCTTTCACACCAATGACACAAATGGGCCCATTCAATATAAAGGTATATGAAAACTTTCATCTCCAAGTCTCAATGTTTTGCAATACTGTACCGATTCTCAAAGACAGTATGAACAATGAATAGTTTTTATATAAAGATTGATTAATTAAACCCTGACCACTAGATACTGTTGTGCTCTCATCAGATCACACTGCATTAATTGGATAAAACCTCAGATTTTACACATATAGTTGGGATTAACAGCTTTCAGACAATTCGACTAAAAATATGTTTTAAATACATAAATAAATATTGCAATTCATCGCCTTGCTTACAGCATTGCAATATATCACAATATATTAAATCATAATCTCCATGTCATAACATGCACCATATCACCAGGATCTTGGCAATACACAACCCCAATCCAGTGGATAACTATGATGAGTTTCTATTAAAGTTTCTATTAATGAAAAGGTAAGCATTGTTTCAGCTGCACCAGTATCAAATATATACACTACAAGCCAGATCAGACTTGTTGTTTACTGCAGTCAAATGTTAAAACACTAGCCAGGGAATTTCTTTCAAACCTAAAAGCTTTCCCTGTTAGCAGTATTTTTACAAGCTACACTTCACCCAAAGCACAGAAAGATGACCACCACACAATGTTAGTTATTATGATGATGGATAAAAGAAACGTTATTTGGCACAGCAGAGACATTCAAGAAACAAACTGCTCTGGCTTAGCATGACAGTTGCAAAAAAAGGGTCAAGCATTTCACACAACCCAAAATAAACAAATAAAAATAACAAACATAAAATCAGATTTGAATTGGTATGGCAAGGCCATAAAGTGTCTCTCCAAACCAATACAAGCGTTACAACATAAGCATGTAATGAAGTCACTTAAATCAATCAACTGAGATGAAAGGTTAATATACATGGATGGGAGAGGATGTTTAGTTAACCAAAGAGATCTGACATGGTGGAATGGAGTATGTGTTACAACATCTCTGAATGGTTTATATTGGAGGGGGGGTTGAAAGTATGAAAAGGGTGGCGTGATAATTAGGCAGATATGATATTTCAAGCTGCAACAGCTGTACCTGAAGGCATTTATTACATTCTTTCTTGAATAGAGTGGAACACTGTGGGGACAATAAGAACATTCAGATGAAGAATCATAAACCATCAGGATCAACAGTTATTCAAACAACCTACTTGAGCAACCAGCTATAGCTTATTTATACGTACAGCATTTAGCTGATGCTCGTATATGCAAAGCAACTTCCATTTCAATTATGTAACACGGGTAGGTGAATGTAGTGTTCAGAGTCTTGCCCAAGGACTGGTTGGGCAAAGGACACTTTGCCAGCCAGGGAACAGGCAGTATTTTTACCTAATGTGTCACACAGACACCAATCCTAGTTCAAAATAATCCATGGGTGATTGTATTGAACTTTGTAACTAAATCAGTTCTTTAAAAGATTAATTTACTCAGAATTGGGGATACACATAATATATTAGACATACATATCTGTTGATGCTGATTTATAAACTTTTGTAAATGTAGTTGGGATTAGAGTCACAGTGACCTGTAACATTTCTTAACAGACTGGCAGAAATGCAGCAAAATGCATAACATGCAGATCACACATTCTCTAATAAATATGTAAAACATTGGTTTGCAATTTTAGTAAAATCCAAATCCATCGGATTTGTTAAAAGCAAATCTATAAATACCAATATAATTATGAATAAAGTAATTCACAGTAATAAAAAGGTACAATTGCTACTGACGTGCTAAAAAACGTCACATCAAGACAATTCAGAAGTACAAACCGATTTCTGTTGAAGGGGCGTCCGATGTTGAGAGAATTTGAGCCAGTTTTGTAGTGTCCAGGTGAGTTAAACCCATTAACAAACCCACTGTTGGGAAAAGGTGCCTGTGGGTACAGGAGAACAGAATTCATATGGTTCATATAAACATAAAAAAAGAAAAAGTACAATTAGACACAAGGCCTGGGGAATTGTACACATCACGCTTCATTTCAAACTCAATAT
Source organism: Salminus brasiliensis (assembly GCF_030463535.1). Classification (NCBI taxonomy): domain Eukaryota; kingdom Metazoa; phylum Chordata; class Actinopteri; order Characiformes; family Bryconidae; genus Salminus; species Salminus brasiliensis. The sequence continues at coordinate 7,307,207 of NC_132891.1, forward strand.
GTGAGTAAAAGGCCTCACCAGAGGAGTCTCAAAGTATGGAGTTGGAGATGGAGTCCAGGTGGGGGGTACAATGCCGTAGAGTGGATACTGCTGCTGGGGGCTGTAGACAGGCTGCATAAAAAGTGGCGAGCTGTACTGAGACTGTGTGTGTGACTGCTGTTGGTACACACTGCAGTCCAGGCTGCGGTAGCCGTTCTTTGCAAAGAAGGTGTTGATGGCCTTGATCCTAGCCTGTGGAGACGAGGGACGACCCATTACATTAGTAAATAGCAATATTTCGCTAAAAAGGAGAAAATACTTTTGTTTTTATTTTATTTTTTTTTAATACACACACACACACACACACACACACACACACACACACACACACACACACACACACACACACACACACACACACACACACACACACACACTCACCATGATGGGCTTTCCCTGAAATGTTTTGACTTCTTCCCTTAAGTATTTGTATGCCTGTGGGGGGACATAAATGAATAAAACTTTAAATGTGAAACTTGGCATGCACAGTGAAAGTCCCTAAAAAGCCCTGAAAGTCCCTAATACGACGAAACGAACGTATTTACCTGTTGAGCATCTGTATCTGATTGGAATGTAATGTACCAGTTATTGTTATGCGCAAACTCCACACTTATGACCTTAGGACAGTTGTCATTCTTGAACAAGGCTTCCACCTCCTAGAAAACAGAACAGTATGAGAATAAATTAAAGAGAAATCCATAAAGATTCAGACAAAATACGACTTTCATAACGGAGAAGAAAAGCTCAGACAGATTTTCGTGTTTTTCAGGGTTATGGGTACATGGACAAAGGTAAGCAGGAATTAAGGTTAGGACCAGCTACACCAAAGGCCCAGTCACCAACAGTATAGAGCAAGAAGGGAGGAAGAGTGTAAGTGGGTGTCAGAAGAGTGGAGGATGAAAAGTAATAGAGCATGTACTGCAATGGCCTAATCTAGAAGTGATGATTATGTAAGAATTATGAATGTGAGAAGGCTGTATCTGTATCCAGGCTCATTGTTTCTTTAACCCCCTCCACCACTAGGTGGCAGTATTGTAAGAAAACATTTCACACGCAAACATATGAGTTTTCCTAAAAGCTGAATTAAAATAGAAAAATAAATTAAAATCACAATATCGCCTTACTTCCAGTACTGCATTGCATAGATTTTACCCTCTTTACTGTAATATGTACTGATCACCAGGTTCTTGCCAATACACAGCAGTAATAAGAATCTCTACTATCTACAAAATGATTATGTGGAATCCAAGGTGACACCCAAATTACAAACCCAGGCTGAGGGAGGAGAACATGGCATAATCAGGGATGTAATGCTGTTACCTCCACAGGGGTCGTTTCAGGAACCTCTCGCAAGATGATGATACAGCGTTTGTGATTCGGCCGCACTTTCTCCCCCTTCTCATCCACTTGAACCATAGGAGATGCTGCAGAGAAGAAACAAACAAAATGACCAGATGGTAGAACGTAAAAATATTACATTAGAACTAATCATTACTTACTCATTCAAATAATTATAAAATAGAACCTACTTTTTATTTTAAACTTAGGGGGAGGAACAACACCACACACACACACACACACACACACACACACACACACACACACACACACACACACACACACACACACACACACACACACACACACACACACACACACACCACTTACATCTCAACACATCCAAGATAAGGTCCATGTCAGTAGTGAGGACCTTAATTCCCTCCATGCTGGCAATAGTCCAAATTGGGACAAACTGGTCACTGTCCATTTGAGATATTAGGTAAAGATCCTTTGATAGATTTTCCCTGTTGATAATAAACACAGCAAGTGAGACAAGAGACCCAGAACAGAGGTGAGACTTAACTGCAGAGGCTTCACAGACCCGGCCTACCTGGAGAAGCAGAATTCCAGCTCTTTCTTGAGAGACTCGCGCAGACTCTCTGCTGAGAGGGGCTGCTCCTCAGACAGTTTAGATTCCACTGTGTCCAAGAAACACACAACAGCATTCAGAGCTTGTAATAGACAGCAGCGGCACAGACAAACGAGGGGCTACATGACCCTGAGCATTTCAACAGATCAATCTGAGCTGAGCTAATGTGTAAATGCTACTTACCATTAGTTCCACTGGTGGGCTCACAGACAGAGAAGTTTGGGTGAGGGGGATCCATGCCGTTGACCACACCTTCTGCAGTGGCAGAGCTACCGTTGTCCAGGAGCGCAGAGAACCCAGGCGTGTATGGTTTACATCCATTGGGCTCTGAATGAAGCACAGGCGATGCAGAACAGATGTCAGGCATCTCTCTTTCAGAATTAGCCCATTAATGTTCAGCACAGACAGCGACAGAACGTTGCTTTCACTGTAGTAAACCATTTCACTGAACTTGGAGAAGTATATTGTGAATATCAACATTTCCAACATGGTTAATATGTCAGTCACGCAAAAACCTTGTATCTCCATTTTAACAGGTTTTGTAACAATCTTAATTTGGCTTTTTTTTTTTATTGCGTCAAAACTTCACAATGAATTGACCAATCTGAAACCTGAAATAGGGGTTTTCCTACATCATCCCCTACTGAAAAGTTAAGAAGTTGCCATTTTGGAGATAGGACATAGGCCTAAGTGTCACAGCAAATCAACTGCATGTAAAGATTTATACCGATTTCAGAGAGTATATAAACATGAATATCATCAAATACACAAATGCTGATTTTTTACCCTTTATGCTAGCCTTATTTTATTAAATAATTTTTCTGCTGTCTTGACTTTCTCCACTTTAACATTGTATATTCCAATTCAAATGTCTGCATATTCCTAATTATCTCAGATTTCTTGCTCTTTAAGGGGAAGAATTGTATTATGCCATTTTCACAATAGTGGCATAAAATGGTCTTCAAGAGTCACTAATATAACTTTTAATTATTTTTGGGACAATATACTGTCCAAAAACATGCGTTTTAAATGCCAATGCTATTTTACTGGTGCATTTTAAAATGATTTTCATTAAATATTAGAGCTTGGCAATATGACATTATTTCATCGTATCGTGATAAATGTTATCCTGATACACAATATGCTTTTCTAAGCATATTGAGGATATTGTAAGTGCTTAAAAGAACACTACAATTCAATACAAACAGTGTAATTAGACTGGATTAATTATATAAGATGCAGATGATGTTGAATAAATCACTGTATTTAGAAAGGGAGAATATGAATAGTTTTTAAGAACCTGTTGCTGCTGATGTTTTTAGTCTGTAATTACATGCATTGTGAAAAATGTCTTTTAATATTGTGATATAGTATATGACATTTAATAAGCCACCCCTCCCTATTTTGTCCACCTTTATACAGCAAGCTATTTTCCAGGAAGTCTGCTAGTTTACCTTCAGTCATACTGGGCTGGGACCAGGCCTCAGTGCCATCCACAGGAGCCTCAGTTGGTGCAGCTGGAATCTCCTGCCACACTTTGGCGTTGGGGTTCAGACCGGCACCTTTTGAGGTCACCTGGCGAACAGGACATCAGATTCATGTTACCACTTTTAAATTTGAGGACAGCTCACCAATATATGCAAAACTAGACATACAACAAAATCTTAGTCAAACAACACAAACAAAACATGTTAAACTGCTTAGAAACAAGAGTGGAAACATTTTACCACAACCAGTGAGCATCTCCACCATTTTTGCTATTTAAAGGTCAAGATAAGAGTATTAAGAGTACTAACTCAACATTTACATTTGATGCAAATTCAGATTTTTTTAAATGCATTTTCTCCCCAAATTAGACTGCCAATTACTCAACCCGTACATGGAACACACTAAAATAAAAAATAAAAGCAAGGGATCCATTTAACTGGTGCAGAGCTCACAATGCAGAAATATCTGAAATATCTATGAAAAAAAATATATGGCAGAAATGCTTTGTTTACCTTGCTGGAGAAACATGCAGCTTTCTTTGCTTTTAAACCAGCACTAAAGAACACGTTCATAACAGGGAGAAGCAGGCTAACGGAAAATGCGCACACGCTACGGGGGGAGAATCACCACAGTATTTTTACCACACTATAAAAGTGTGATCACTGTAGTGTTTTAAAAAAAAAAAAAAACCCACAACAACAACAACAAAAAAAAGAAAAGAAAACTGTGAGCAGATTTAAAATATTAAACCCACTATAAAATGGCCAGAATGTCTCATGAAATCTGGTAATATAATGAGTAATTTTATTGATGTATTATTTAAAGAAATACGCAAGATCAAATCAGAATTGGCTGTATCTCAGGATTAAGAGACTTTGATCAGATATCCCAATAATATTTTATTTAATTTCGGTTGTAATGTGTACCTTCAGCTTCTGTTTATATATTTGTTTACTTAACTAAAAAATAGTTTGTATTCTGATGCAGAAACAAACCCAAAAAACATCTTTGCCTTGCAACAAGTGTGTTGCAAGCATTGCAGAGACGTTGCAGGTAGTCATGCATCATGTGACCTCGTGAACTGCTGTAGATCCGCCATGTCGGATTCTGGTGCACGTTTTAAAAGACAGTATGTTGCCAGCCTGTAATTTTGTTTATTTCTGACTCACCCAGGCAAACTACAAAACCTAGTCTACTCACACTCAGCAAATGTGACTCTAAATATAGTCTACAGATGTGCAAATGCGCCAGACTACACTTATTTCCCCAATACTACGCTTATATTAAGGTCATGACTTTGCTCGTTCATCCATCTCCAAAGGTAGAAAGCTGAGACACACCCCTCAGATGCTTTACTATTATGCAGCAGCAGACAGTTTGGTCTAGTTTACTGTTTACAACACAATACTAAATAAGAGATTTAATCCTAAACTGTCATATGTAAACCGGTACATTCCTATTGTAGGACATTTCAGAGACACAAAAAACACAATTCTACCAAGACAGCTGACTGGTGATGAGGGGGCTTGATCAGCTGAACAGTTGTTAAGGCCTCCCTACCAAACTAACGATGACCAAACACATTCTTCAGCTTACTGAAAGTTCTGACTTCAAATCTGAGCGAAGTTTTAATAAGGATAAGAACTAGACACCGATTCAGAAGGCCAGCGGCTGACCATTCGATCAGCCTGCTTATTCATACACACATTCTTACTGAGCCATAACTCACATACGTGAGTTAGGGTGTAGATGATGACCAGCTTCGAAGGACAGCAACACTAATTTAACCCACAGATTTAGAAACAAATAAACATTCATTTATTGATCCATTTAATGCAAACCACAGGAAGCCACTAGAATTCCAACACATGATGATACCTGGGCTCCGAAGTTGTATGCTATATCCTACAATCACATTTACTGTACCTCAAACATTAAGTTACACAACCACAGCCGAAACGTACGTGTACACAGCTGCAGATTTCACATCAAATTCAACTGTGCTGCATCTCATCTCCCGACCAAGTGAGACTACAAGTGGCTAAAGGGCTACAGCACCTGACGGAAAACTTTGTGCGACATTAGCATTAGACGTTAGCAACTCCGAGCTCTATTGCTGATTTATTACACTTTCAGAAGCAAATAAGAGGCGATCGCAAACTACAATTTACACTACTTTTACACAAACAATTCTTATGTGGATCACAACCACCAATCCAGCTTATCCCAAAGGCATTAGATGAAGCCACATTGCACCAGAGAACAGGGTTCCATAGGTTCTACAATCTATAAAACCCGTTAGTCACCGTTTGACATTTGGCATGAGAAATGAGGTCATGACTGCTTTGACCATAGTGTCAATACTTTTGCTGCTGTCTATGACATCAACGCTGAAAATGTGTTGACCTCAATATTTTAAGTCGACTAATAAGGTTTCTTTTTTCCATTATTTTTGTGACGGCTAGACTTTTGTCATTACCACTAAAAAACAAGTCCATTAGGTCGTTTCTAGCTCCAGTTCGGACTGCTTGATTTTAGGCTACAATTTAAATAAATAATAATTAATAATAATAATAATAATAATAATCTTGTCAGGGCTGCAGGGAGTCCGTTTGCAAAATAGTGTATCCAAAGACCCAAGGTATCAAAAATATGAGATCACCTGAAATTAGTGCAAAATAAAAAGGTGGTCTGTACAACAAGCAAAGTTTTGAAGGCATGCTACAGCAGCACACGAGCAAAGCACGAGCATCTGAAGAGAACACACAGGTGCTTTTCTACATGACCGAACGCATTAAGTGGTAAAACCACCGTAACTTCTCTATTAATGTTTAATGCATGGTTTATACTCGGCGCAACACGAAAGTCACAAGGGTCCACACTGTTAAAATGCCACCACACACCCAGAGGTGCAAACGCCTAGATACATTTGATACAGTTTTGACTACATGCTGCAAGTGAGCATAAACACGTCTCTGCTGTGAGGAACGTGCACCCCTTCCGCCATCACTCCATACCTATGACTCTATTCGACCATTATTTTAAGCACATTTATTTGTATGCTGTATGGCATAAACACACTACATCACATACACTTTGATAAGGGGTATAACAACACACACTGCACTGGTGACCATTATACTGTCTGGTTTAAACGTATAGTTTTGCGCTTTACCTTCATTTAATGTTTTTATATTTATATTTATATTAACAGTCAAAATAATCAGAATCCTAAATGCTCAATGTAACTTTTTGGAGGAAAATGAACTGTTTAGATTATTCGACTAATCGTCAAAATAATTGATAGATTAGTCAATAGAACAATAGTTGTTAGTGGAAGCTCTACTTAAGTGCAGACCCATTTAAGCCCATTTATACTCAAAAATGTATGTCCTGGACGTTTTACTGCAAACTACAAACACACCATTCACCCATACACACGTCAAACTAGGGCTGCGTATTGGCAAGAACCTGGTGATACAATACCCATGGTGATACAGGGGGTTATGATTCAATATGCACTATTTGGACAAAAGTATTAGGACACTTGCTCACTCAATATTTCTTCTAAAAACAAGGGTATTTAAAATAGTTTATCCTGCTTTTGCTGGTGCAAGTGTTTCTACTGCTCAGGGAAAGTTTGTAGAATCACCAACTTACCTCATCCTCAACTCCCCAACCCATCCCAAAAGTACTGGATAGAGCACCAACTATCATTACAGAGAACACAGTTCCACTGCACCACAGCTTTAAACCCCCTCGAGCTCACGCCTGGCATTAGGCATGGTGCAATACTTTACTACAGAGACTAGCTAAGCTGCGTGTGCACACATTTGCACTTTTTTTGCAACTTTAAGTAGCTGAAAGGATTTGTTAGATGGGGTGTCCATCAAATTTGGACCCTTAGTATATTGCTATATACACACACACGATACGGCAAGCAAGATGATTTTTTTGTGGTGGTGGTGGGTGGGGGAGTTAACACACCATCGCTATTTATCAGTTAGGGTTTAAACAAAACCCAAAATTCATCACTATCTGCCACCAATCCTTACATGTAAACAATTAATTAAAATTATGTACTGTGAATTTAAGTGAAATTGAGTGCATCTTGTGCAAGCAAGCCAGCAATGTCCAGATCAGCTCGTTTATAGGCTATCTTACCAGTGAAGGGCATTGTCCTGTGTGTAATTCATACGAAGCAGCAGTGGCGGTAGCGAAGGAAGCAGAAAACTTTCTAACCGCCCCCTTTCTACCGCACTCGTTCCTCACTACATTCCACCTCTGAGCATTTGTTATCGACCCCTTACGTGCATTTTCTGAAAGTGCTGAGAGGGCTGCAGACCAGCAGACACTGGGATGGATATACTCTTCAAGTCCGCCACAACACCACAATGTGTCTGCTGTATTTCACACTCACTCTGGCCCTGGCAGCACCACCTTTCATTTAAAAAGGAAGAAGGTCCAGTAGACCACTGTTCTACAAGAGTTTGACCAGATAAATCAGGTGATAGAATTAAAAGCACAGCTCACTTCAGGCAAGCAGCAGGACGGCATGAAATATTTAGCTTATTAGCCTGTTTACACAACAGCATAAATAATAAATCACAACTGCACATGCATGACTGAAATATGCCAAGAACCAGGAATGCAGCGATATCCATATCGGTATCAGCAGATAATTGCTTATGCAGCTCCAGATAAGCAGCATGTGTAGGTGTGTAGGGGCATCTATACTCACATTTGTGCATTTTATTTATTTTACTGCAATTTCTACATAAAGAAAGAAGATCAGATTTTCTTGTAATGCTGATCTATATGGATTGAGTCCCAAGCTGAACATTTTATGGATGATTACGTTACATTTTCTTAGTGTACGCAAGACTTAAGCTTTGTTGAGTGATATTTATAAAATTCATTATATTGTACACATATCAAATTTCACTAATGTAGACTTTGGATTTCCTAGGGAGGCGAAACCAGCGGGTGTCAGTGGCTCTGCACAGCACAAATTAAAGAAAGAAGCACTAAATCCCAAACTGTCTGGGGATTCCTCAGCGTGCTAGAAGAAAATGAATGTCACTGGTTCATTAAGGATTCAGGAAATATAGTCACCTGGAAATCAAGACTGCTGACAGTATTTCTTGGCTGTTCTCCTGGAATGCAGAAGTGCGTTCCAGCCTTTAAGCCTAATGCAGAAACGGTGCTGCACAGGCCACTGCACTGTCACCAAATGTGCAGAAACTCACTGGGTTTGCCATTATTATGGTGATAAAATACATCACAATGATTTTCTAAGCATATCATGGGTACTGATTGTGCTCAAGCCCTGCAATAGGAGTGAGAAATTATTGTACTAACAGCTTGGAGTGTTTAATAACTGTATAATATGCATCAGAGCTACTGAAATTAGCTCAGTTTGACTACTTTTATACATCAGCATGCTTTTTCTAGCCCGGCTTCCAACTTCTGATGCTTAAATATTTATCACTGGGACACGTTACATGTGAATGGGGGCACAATTGTGAGCAACCACCTGCTCCAAATGGATTGCAGTGCTCCTCCTCAGTAACAACCAGTTTCAGAAACAGCTGTTGCACAATTATCAAGCTTTAGCACCCAAGTAGTTCCATTAAATAAACCCCGTTGATCCTCAAATGCAGCCCAGTGACAGCTGCTTCAGAAGGACGTGTGCAGAATGGATAGATTAGGCTGTAAAGAGACGATGCATTTGGTCAAAACAGTGGCCATGAGGCCTCTCTGCATCTCCTTTAGGCATAAAAACTCTGCTTTTGAGATGGTTAACTGTTTTAATAAGTAAATCAATGATGCATCGCATCATTTAGAGTCAGAATGACTGTGAAAACACGGACCTAAGAGGAGCTGACTCTGTATAAAGGCTGGAGCTCGTTGTCATATGACTGACATGGTAAGCTTACCAGCTAGCAACGGTAGCTAGCTATCAAACAGGCCGCTACCATTAGCCTTTAGCAGACGCTGCAAACAAAACGATTAACCGTGATATCTTCAGCTACCTGCTGTATATGAAGAACCGTGCAATTTAGTCCTTAATTCATAAATAAATTAGCAGCGAATCCAGTGACAATAACGCCTGTCACAGCTAAAATCAATAAAAACAATAGAGCAGGGGCCCGAGTCGCTAGCAGCCACCCAGCTAGCCAGCATGTAGCTAGATAGCTAGCTAGCTAGTTAGCTAAAGTTAACCTAGTTCGCTAAACATAGCAAACAATAGAGGCTTGGAGCTACAAAGTGAGGGATTAACAACGTGCAAAACGTTCACAAAGGCCAGCAGACTGCAGCAGACCTGGTTATCGGGGTGGTCGAGTCATAAATAGTATATAAATATATATTTAAAAATGTCGACTGACAGGCCAGCTACGCCAGCTAGCTATCAAGCTAGCTACGTTGCTAAGTGTGGTTAGATATCTATAGCTAATAGCTAGATACTCTCTGAAGCTTTATGAAGAAGCTTCACGTCATGAACAACTTGCCATTTAGGTGTGTGTGTGTGTGTGTGTGTGTGTGTGTGTGTGTCAATGCTAGACCAAATTAACACCACCCGTCGTTGGCCTTATTTAGCAGGGCAGCTAGATACCACCGCTAACTACACCTCTCTCGCCCCCCCTCCCCTCTTCACCTCCTCCTCCTCCTCCTCCTCCTTCAGAAAAGGCCGGTGGTGGTCGCTGGCTATCGCGACGGCTTGTTGTTGTGTGCTTTTTAGGAAGGGAGAGGGAGAGAGGGAGGGAGGACAGAAACGCAAGGCCCCGACTCACCATCTCGCACGAATCACCGCCGGTCCCGGGTGCGGTCCCGGTCCCAATCCCAGTGCCGGTCCCGGTCCCGTCCTCTCCGCGGGTTTTCGGTCCCGGCTGCTCAGCCTCCTCCTGCAGCGGCTCTCCGCCCTGCTCTGAACTCATCGGCCGCTCCCTGGCTCTTACTCTCGCTGCGTCGCCTCCGTCTTCCTCTCCCCGGCCGGGCCCCCACGTGTGTGTCACCCACCCCCTTTTCTTGATCACTATTCCCAGCTAGCTAAGGAGTTACTCGGACTAATATAACCGTCACTGCGACCGCGACCGGCGTCCTAACAGCCCGGGACGTCCACTTTTAACTTCCCCAGCTGGTTGTGATCGCTAAGCTAGCGCGCTATGTCGCTACGTCGCTACGTCGCACACTACGAGCTGGCTGGCTAGCTAGCTAGCTCCTCTGCTAACAGGCTAAGCGGGCTGCTCAGTGCATCGATGATGATGATGATGGTGGTGGTGGTGGTGGTGGTGGTGGTGGCGGCAGCAGCAGCGATGATGATGATGATAATAATACGAAGCAACCAGGCGCGGACGCGTGCGAACAGCCACGACAACTAGGACAGCGGACGAAAGCACGACAGAGTAGCAGATCCGTCTCTAGCGCGTCTTCCTCTCCAGTAACTCAGGCGCCAGAGCCATGCGGCGCATTCCTGAAGGGGCAGCCCGAGCGGACACAGCGGACACGCACCTTCTCTCCGAGCGGGCGGACATTAATGCGCTCCGCCACCGTCCCAGCTTCCCCAGCGACCTCCTCTTGCCCTCTGATGTCTTTCTTTAACATCCGGTTAGCGAAAAAACAAATGGCTAACTGAACCATTTTCTACAGTAAAAGTGCTGTTTGATGGACGAGGCGTTGTTTTAGGAAAGGATGTTTTGGCCAAGAAATATAAAATATATATTAAAAAAAAAAAATGAGTAAGAGACAGGTGCATACAGGGTATTTCAGGGCAAAAAAATAAATAAATAAATAATTGTGTTGTTTCCTGGATTTAATAAGTCATTCTCCTAATTTAATACAACGTTCCCTCGATATAATCTATAGTCTATTCCCTCCGTTTAATTAATACAAGCTTTTATTAAATAAAAGCTTAATTAACAGCAATCCCTTTGAACCATGTTCAACTGTCCCTTTTACCACATTCACACCACATACATCAACTTAAGAGAATCACATTAAGTGTAGGTGAAATATAATGGCCAAAAACATAAATGCCTGTACGCAGAACAAGATACAACCACGTTAATATCTGACTTTAGGCATGATTTAGTCTTGATTTAGTCTCAATTATTTCTTTTAAGAATTGTCTGCACTTGGGTACCGATCCGCAATCCCTAAATTGCACGTCACTGCCGGTCCAGAGTGTGTTTAAACAGTGAAATCTGGAGCGGCAGCAGTAGGAAACTTTATCAGTAGTCAAATAATTCATGTGGAAGTTGTTTTGGAGGGCAGGTCATTTAAAATGTGTGAGAAATGGCAAGATTAGAGCTAAGTGCAAGAGTCCGACAGCCAGGGTGTGAAAGTTGGCAGCTCTAACAAATGTCAGAACATGTGTGTAGATTCACAGGTGATTTCAGATAGTTACTAACATGGCTATATTACCTTCCTGAACATGGCAAACTCCAGTTCCTATCAACATCACTGTAAAGAAATCATCATAGCAAAGTCTGTAAGAGTTTCTACAATGAACCATGTTTACCTTTATCAATTGATTCTGCAGATATTTTGAGGAGGCAGAAATCCCCATTGAGATTATTTTATTAGTCATGTATTACAGCAATCACAGAAATGCCAGATACATTCAGGCAATAGCATGTCTGGGTCTAAAAAATAAATTAATCAAATTAAAAAAAGGTAGACAGCAAATATAATTACACTACATACTAATACCCCGGAAATTCTACAGAAATGCAGCTTAGTTATGTTTTTGGAGAGGGCAATGAAATTCACATTCTTTCTAGTATAATTGAGAAAACTGGGACAGGGCTATAGGCCAGTGTATTGCATGTAGAAAGCTGATATTTAGTTCAGTGATTTTCTTGCACAACACAATAGGGTTAACCTATCTGTCAATTACCAGGTTTAGTTGCTGTTTGTTTGACAAGGGAAATCGCATAAATCAGCTGGACATATAAGACCCAGAACTGGAACTGAATTGTGTTCCACTTTGAAACCAGAGTTGTACTACAAAACGTGACGTAATGTGAAACACGCCTCAGGTTTTTACCCCCACTTGTTTTAGTTTAGCTTTTTGAAATATTGTTATCAAAATGGTGAATGTTTTTTTAGAAATGTTAGCCTAGCATCCTTCGTTCCTTTAAGGCACAATTTGGTAGTAGATGTTCAGCAGTAATAAGTATGTTAAGATCATAGTGGTTCCCAAAATGACAACTCCTCCTACTCCACTACAGACGATCACTAAGGTCCCAAACATGGCAGACTGGAAAAGATCTGAAAAGAGAGATCACACATCAGTCAAGGTGTTATGTCGATTATGCTCTTTGTTCAAATCTCATTGGTTCCAGTATTCGCAAGATGTCGCACAAGATGTTTGTGTTGTGGCTCACTGTGGTTTTCCCGGTAGAAGATCCGGACGGTCTCACTATTTGATTCCACGTTAAAGAATACCATTTCCTCATGACATGAAAAGGTTCTTGCATCAGGGGAATGAATGAGCTCAGTAGAGGTACAGGCTTTATCGCAGGTTCTGTTCTCTAATACATTTGACAGTCTACACCGAACACAAGCACTGGAGGGGAGAAACAACCAACAGGAAGAAAAAAGATCATTGCTGTTTTAATGGGACAAGGTACCAGTCTGATCTTCCTGATCAAGATACAGAATTGGTTTACTCTGTTTATACATGCTCTACCACAAAATCTCATGCAGGCCATGAGGCTTTTTCTTCTATGTCTAGACAACCCGAACACAAGGCTCTTGGTGTTCTTTCAGGCTTACCCATATTGAAGGCATGGATATAGGGACACGGTGCAGTGCTTGCCTTTGAAACCTGGATGGCAAACGCATTGATTACATTCACAGTGCCCATGGTTGCTGCATATGCTACCGTTCCCTGTCTGGCACTCATCTGTGGTGGTAGGACATTCACAGGCAGACCCCTCATAGTTTGGGTGGCATTCACAAGTGCCACAGTTACATCGCCCATTTCCTGCCAAGGCAAACAGAAGACAATCAGAGTCAATAGATAAGGTACTCACAGTCCTGAATACATAAACTGTGTGTCCAAAAATCACCTGCTTATCCACTAGTTCTTCTGTAAGCAGTATTATTAAAGGACCCTTGCTTTATTGAAATGAAGGAGTTTAAAATCTGGATTAAGACCTTGCTTACCACCGCAGATGAGGTTTTTGTGGTGATTGCAGCTGGTGTCATCACACTGGCAGTACTGGCCTCTGTACTGACCGTGGCAAATGCAGCGTCCACACAGGCAGCTCCCATGACCGCTGCACATGTTTGTGCTGTTAATGGGTGAACATAAAGCATCCATGGACAATATGGAGTCTGCATTCTGCTGCTTCTCACATTCACACATCTGTCCAACGTAGCCTTCATCACAGCTGTGGATCGAGACACACAAACACCACTTTAACTATTCTAGTAGTACTACTCAAACTATTTAAAGTGTTCAGAGATGAAGCCTTATAGTCTCAAAGAATAACCAGCTTGTGTGAAACTATTGTATGGAGCACCATCTTTCCAGAGAACACAGTTCCACTGCTCCAATGCTGGGGGGGCTGGCATTAGGCATGGTGCCAATAGGTCCATGTGTATCTGCTCCACAGAGTCCTATTCAATTGGCAATGCTTCTCTACAGGGACTAAACAACCTGTGTTTGTGCATTTGCACATCTGTGTCAGCAATAGATAGAACTTAAAGAATCTGAATGCATCCGTTAGAAGAGGCATCCACAAAAAAATGGAAAAACATTTTTCACAAGACATATAATTCAACAAATCCCACCGTCTCAGACCTTTTAGATATTGTTGCATAGAATTACCTTGGATGACGTGTTTAACTTAGACGCCATTCTAAAAAATCAGGAGCTGAGCTTTAAAGATGGTTGAAGGTTTAAAGGAAGACCTGCCTGCAGATGCCACACGTGTACGTTCCATTGCCATGACAGTCAGGTGACTTCTGTTCAGTGTCGCTGCAATCACAATCACAGATTGTCTCCACCGTCATAGAAAGCTCCTCATTGAGGCCTTGAGGTTTGATGATGAAGGATTTGGTGTGGGAGAAACACACTGAACTGCTTACGGTGACTGTGAAATTAATCTGGAAGGGAACAGCAAACTCACAGTTACTGTAGACCCATGGCAACTCGAACAGTGTTACTGTTAAAAGTATAAGAACCTTGAGGAACTTTTGGAGGTTCTGTGGAGGAACATTTTGAGATGCTTTGAGGAACTTTCAAGGAACCTTTTGTCATTTTGTGAACCACTTCAAATAACCTTCAAAGAACCTTCAAAAGTTTCTTATTGATCTTATGTAGTTCATTTACTGTTACATCAGAACCTACAAGAAAGCAGATATCCTATCCTGAAAAACTGATTTCAGGAAGGTAGCATCAAGCATCAGGGATTCAGATTGCTTATTTGGAGTAGCCTCATCCATGCCTTGAGAACTTTGAGAAGGTTTTCTAGCATTATGTTAAAGCTGAGAGCTAAGCAGAGGAACAGCACAAATAGCTGGATCATCCCCCAGCCTCAGAAAACAGAAGAGCTGAGTGGATAAAGATTCTTTTTGATGCCAACATCTCAGCTACAGATGACCAACAACAAAAAAAGCTGATGGTCAGGGTGGTTGAAAAGCTGATTGTCCAGACATGCTGGTAAGCTAGCTGGTTAATCAACTCCTAACCAGTGTTGTTACGCTTGTTATGCTGGTCATCCAGTGTGGTCACACTCGTCATGCTTGTCAACCACCGTGGTCGTGCTGGTCAACCGGGTGGGTAATGCTGGTCATGCTGATCAACCAGCATGGTCAAGCTTGGTCAGACTTTTGAACATTTCTTAAGCTTATTCAGGTTGGTTATGCTTGTAGATCTGCTTAACCATCACCCTCAAACAAAAACATACCCTGTGCTGATCAACAGCTCAGCTGGGCAGGAAGATGATAAGACAGCACCCTACTGACCCCAGGAAACAGATAACTTGTGGGTATTATATGTCAGCTTTAAGATTTATCTGAATAAATCATGAAATGTTGCTCTCAGTTGTGTTTGTTTATATTTATACAGTAAAATGTGGGGTCAGTTTTGGACAAAATAAAATTCTGAACATATGTTTTTATAATTTTTATGTGTGTAAATGTATGGCTTCAGATTTGTTTTTATGTAATTCCTAAAGTTCCTAAAAATTCCTCAGATTATGTAGACGTTTCCTGAAGAACTGTAACTGAACTGAATTGTAAGATTTTATTGAATTGATTTTTTACCTGCTGATCAAAGCCAACATTTCTGCACTCTCCTCGTCTCTGGTTGTGACTGTAGGTGCCATCGCTGCACGTTGAGCTGTAGGTTATGTCCAGCCCTGCTGGAGCTTTGTGATGCTCCAGTATCAACTTGGAAACCAAATCCTACAAGCAGCACAACATGTTTGAGCAATTTTTTCAAGCTAGCCCATCAAAAACTTATCAACTCAAGACTTGATGATCCCAAGTCCTTTCTAATTAGGTGATTATGAACAGCAGGTCATAAGCCTACTCTGACACAGCCTGATTTGATTGTTGCTTACATTGTAGGCATCGGAGATGAGCTGCACGACATTACTGGAGTCACTTTCCAAGATGCCCACCACCGACTGGGGAATGACTTCACTGAGCGCCTGCAAAGACCAGACAATTGACACATCTCTATAAGGCAGGATGTAGATGGAGCTTCTTACTGATGAATAAGGAGTAAATTAGTAATAAACGTAATAACCTGGTAGCTCTCCAGAACCTTCTTAGTAATCGCAAATATAATTTTTATATGGTTCTTAGTAAGGGTCTCAGATAGATGGGCTATTGAAGGGTAGTCCTAAAACACAGCAGAATAAGGTAAGCATTTGCATAATGTGTTTAGTATAACTTAATAAATGTTTAGAAATACAGCTCAGCCCATAAGTATTTGGACAGTGACACACGTTTTGTAATGTTGCCTCTCTACCCCACCTCAATGGATTTGAAATGAAACAATCAAGATATAGTGAGTTTTTCTTTCCATTGTCACAGGCTCAAAAGCAATTGGACAAACTGATATAACCTGGAATCACCTCCAGATCTAGACCATTTACATTTGAGCCTGTAATGAATGTTGTCATTCCTAAACTGTTATTGCGATATTTTTCTCTATCCCCTTTAAACTGCAGCTGAAAGTCTGCACTTACATCACATCTTAATTGCTTAAAAATGGTGCCACTGTCCAAATACTTATGGACTCATTTGTATGCATTTATACACATCTATACAATCAAAAAAAGGGTATTTGCTGTCTCTCACATGGAGTTCACCCTTTTCATAGAACCCCATTCTGTTTAGGTGGCACTTCCCATCGTTTGGTGTGACAATACCAGCAAGCCTGCCATCTCCGGCCATGTGGAAGAGATCATCGGAGAGGTACACCAAGATACGGGTCACATTGCCCCAGCCGATCTCTTTCTGAAGAAAGCAGAAAACTGATGAAGTCACTATGATTTGCATCTAGAAAGCACCATCCCAAAGCTCACTTACTTAACATTGCCTTTAAATAGCCTTAATAATGATTGTATAGCTTATTATTTTATTGTATTATAACATTGATTGCAATTTATTATTTTGTATTTTTAGAGCTTTGTAATACACCACTCAGACATAACATTAACACCACTGGGTGGGATCTACATATCAGGCAGCAAGTGAACAGTTAGGTCTTAAAGGTGAAACATTTTCAGGGGCCAAATTGTGATTTGTAGATAACTGGGTCAGGACATCTCCAAAAAATCAGGCAGGTCTTGTGTGGTGTTGATGGTATGCAGTGGATAGTACCTATCAAAAGTGGTTCAAGAAAGGGACCAACTGTGACCTGGCGACAGGGTCCCACCTTACAGTCTACAGTACTGCTAATGTCTTGGTGCCAGATACCACAGGACACCTTCAGAGCCCTTGTGGAGTAGAGCCCATGCCTTGAATGCTCTGATCTATTGTGGTGGCCCAAGGGGGACCTACTCAATATTAGTCAGGTGGTGTTAATGTTATGGCTGATCTGTGTATTTTATGTTATATATAAACTTACTGAGCAATTTATGAGAAAGACTGACTTGTGCATGCAATTATTAAATCAGCCAATCGTGTAGCAGCAGACAGAGGTCAACAGACAATGACCAGACTGTTTGGAGCTCGGCACAGGTTGAGCCCTGAATACAATCAAACGAATCAAAGGAGACCCTACGCAGCATTAGCACAGTCTTCTTAATACATTGTTTTTGAACTTTCCTTTTTACCTCACATACAGCAACCTGCATTACACCATCAAAGCCAGACTCAGGCAAATCTTCGTTCGTTGAGATGTATTGCTTGCTGACCTCTGTCTCAAAGTCCTCCATGTTGTCAGTGAGCTTCAGAACGTGCTGGAAGCTGAACGATGGCTGACATTTGTGCTGGTGGCAGGGTTCTGCCAGTTTGTCTGCTTTTGTATTGACATAAGGCATTTTACGTTTTTCCACAAAAGCCCCAAAACCTGCAAGTAGGCAAAGGAAGTGAGTTATTTTGCTTAGTGATTTTTTAACAATAACGTTTCTCAGCATTTCATGATGGAAATGTGCCTGATTTATCCAAATGGCTCGTTTTCACCCGCTGTTCCATAATACCAGTGATAATAACCAGTGATAATACAGTTAAAACATAGATATTGAGCGTCTGAGGATTAAAAAAAAAAACAACACTTCCTCCTCCTATGACCCGTCACACCGTGACCCAGAATGCTCTCAATTTAAAACGCACCAATCCTGGCAGCATGAGTGACGTTCCTTAAAGCAGACATGACTTTATAGCCCAGTTTCTTCACATTCTCCAAGTCGTCTCTCATGGAAAATGAAAGATCCATAAGGAAGTACAGGTCGATGGGGTAACCCTCTGCTCTTTTGAAGGCCACCTCAAATGTTTGGGGAACACCTTAAAAACAGAAGAAACACAAGAGTAAATGAGGTATGATGTAACCTAGGCCTTTAGTGATTAAGCAGAACACCCTCCCCCCGCCCTTTAACAGTGCAAATACAAAACAAGCGGCCATATTGAACAGGACTGGGTGACGGGGGCCGGAGTCCAGCACACTTTACTGCTTTCGGTCAAACACACCTACTAAACCCGACAATTAAGAGGTGAGTTGAATCAGGTGAACTTCAGCAGCAAAATCACAAAACTATGAGGGGATTCCAGCCCTCCAGGACCAGATTTGCCACCCTGATGTTGTCTGCACTTTTTTAAAAGAGTTTACTGTAGTATGTACTGTAAAGCTACACAGTACTGTAAAAAGCCCAATTCACACACTCATCCACTGTCCATCAAGACTATTCTATGTATAATACTGATTGTTTTTGTGATTGCACACATTTACAGTACATACACTACATGGACAAAAGTATTGGGACACCTGCTAATTTTTTTTCCCCTTCCAAAAACTAGGGATTTGTTTTGAATTGTTGGAGTAATGTCTCTACTGTCCAGAGAAGACTTTCTACTACATTTTGGTACATTGCTGTAAAGATTTGATTGAATGCAGTGACAAGAGTGTTAGTGAGGTCAGGATTTTGAATGTTTACCACCCCACCAACTCACCCTAAGTATTGGATGTATCATCATTATTCAAGAGAAACACAATTTCACTGATCCACAGCTTAATGCTGCGGTTCTTTATACCCCTCTAGCCTAGCATTAGGCAATAGGTGACAAGAGGTTTATGTTTATCTGCTCCAAAGAGTCCTATTCTATTGGCAATATATCTCTACAGAGACTAGGCAAGCGGTGTGTGGACATTTACACATCTGTGTCAGCAATAGGTGAAACTTAAAGTAGCTGAATGCATTCATTAGAAGGGGTGTCCACAAACATTTGGATTTATAGTGTATATTTGTCTATTCCACTCACAGAATTTCAGCTCTGTCCATTTCCCCTAAGCTTATTACGAGTATTTTAGCCAAGACTGCACAACATGCCCTGGTAGCCAATCACGAAGAGCTTATTTACATAGATCATTCTCAAAGATGCAGAAACAAAAACCTCCTGCTTAATTCTAAGAGGTAAAGAGGAAGGTAATGGTTATGTAAGTTATGGCTGTATCTGGTACATAAAACCACACGAGCATCACAAGTGCAATGCAATAAAATACAGCACCTTTAGGTTTAAGTGACTACTTACAAATGACACTCTTAAAAGATTGAGCACTTGGACCATGATAATGAACTGGCTGCAGGGAAAGTGAAGGTGAAGCACGTACCCACTCTGAGCTTGAGATGGATCTTCTGTGGTCGAAGCTGGACCACATTCTCCAAACTGCTGCCGAGCCCTTTGTCCATAATTCTCTGGGCATTAGGTGTAGGATCAGTGATCGCTGAACAGTTCCTTCTCCTTAGACCCTCTGCAGTATCACAACGCCTGTGATCAGGCTGTCCAGGACTCAGAAAGCCCTTTTATCAAAGCGCACACAAACGCACACTCATTAGGATAGTCTACTAATTTTATGTTGCATCCACCCTAAACTAGCTAAACGTTTTAGTCCCCTGTGAAAAAAATAGTATTAAAAATCCCCTTGTCATGCAGCTTTGCCATCAGCGGCCAGAGTCTGAGAGAGCACAACTGGCCGTGCTCTCTACAGGTGGGTAGATGGCGCTCTATCCCCTCATCACTCTCATAGTGATGCATAGTGCAGTGGCTGAGATGGGGAACCACCACTTTCGTCCGAGCAGTTTGGCTGCCTGGCAATGTTCGAAAAAGATGTGTGGCTGCCTTTGCATGTATCAGAGAAGACATATTAGAAGCATTGCAAGTGCTAGGGGGAACTACGAACAGGTGGGTTAATTGACAGTACTAAATTGGGGGAAAAAATAAAAATTCTGACAAACAAAGAAAGAAAAAAAGTAAAAAAGTAAAAATATTAATATTATAATAAACATTGCTACATAAAGGTGTGGTTCTACATCACTGTGTATATTAAAACCTTTCCAAAGCTCTTCTCATGGGAGTCTAGTATTATTTGTTGTGATTATCCAACACCTGGTTTGGTAAATCAGGGCTTAATGATGGTAAATTAGGTGAGCTGCTGCTGCTGCTGCTGCTGATGATGATGATGGAGTTGAACACATCCTCCACGCTGTGCTGGCTGGACTGGGGGGCAGCCAGTAGAAACCTGGAGGAACCAAGCTCTGTTCTTCAGACTAGCTCACCGACAAGATCTCACCTACTTTCTTCAGAATTGTTCCTTTTTTTACTGGATTTACTTTTACCTGCCTCTGTTTTAATATGATGTGAAGATTTTGCTGTAAAACTCTCTTAATGCTAAGAGAAATAGTGGTGTATAGAAATGGTACAAAATTGTTAAACTCTTGTTAAAGTTAAGAACATTTGAGGCTCTATCATGGTACCAGAAAAGCTCCATAACCAAACATGGGACATTCAGCCGCTCACCCTCTGTTTACACCAAGCACAGCCAGTGTGCTGCACACACTCCGAGCAGGTGGATTTGGATGAGCACTGGCCTTCAGTGCCTAGAAAATGTTCTTAGTTCAAACACACACACACACACACACACACACACACACACACACACACACACACACACACACACATACAAAAGAATGTAGATCATTTATTTCACACACCAGTGAGATATGCTTTGTCACCACTTTTTCTGCCATAAATCTTGATAAAAAAGTATTTATAGAATATTTGAATATATTAAAATACAACTGGCTGACATTTAAAATCATGTTAATCCAAAGCACCTTATTAACAGATATATAATGTCTATAATGTACTGAAATGAGGACATGAGGATTAAGACACATTCTGACATTTAGAGCTACTCACCATGAAGAATAATGCAAAGCATGAATACAGTTGTGGAGATCTCTCGCCTCAACATCGCCCAGAAACAAGAGTCAATTCAGTCAAGTTTAGTTAATTTAGTTTTAGTAAAATAAAAAATAACCATTTATGAAAGTAGTTCCTGACGAAAAATAGAGCGGCACAAAGCACTTGCAACCTAATGTTGAATCAAAACTTTAAGTTCCCTTTTGTGCAGGCAAAGGTATAACAGCTTGATATGGTAGAATAGTCAAGGCACACCCAGCACTGACTGTCCTTCTGTGCTCGGACACGCTCAGTTTTGCATTTCTTTTATAGAGAAAAACAGAGGAACCCAGAGTGAGAGATATAAGTAAAGGAAAGGAAAAAAGAAGTGTGTTTGTATTAAGTCTTAATATTTGATTGTTTATATTTACTACACTATATTGTTTTTATTTTTATAAGCAGTTTAGGTTTCAGTTCCTTTAAACTCAAGAATCAGCACTCTTCCACATGACTGGCATATTCAACTCAGTGGGCATGGTGGGTGTCTGTTTATAATTAACAAACAAAATGTCTTTGTTCAACAATTACTTTCAATTTAAGCATTATATATTAATAAACCTTACATGAACCATAATTGCATTGTAATATGGTGTGGTTGTAAAATGGTGCGGTTGGTGTGGCACAATGGATACCACCACTAGCTGCCAGTAAACTACCACACTATGTGGAAAGCTGTGGGTTTGATTCCTGGTCTGGGTAACTTTGCTGCTCTACACCAATAAGAGTCCTTGGGCAGGACTCCTAACCCTGCACTAGCTCACCTCTGTAATTCAGGCATCCTTCTCCTACTCTAAGTTACTCTAAATAAGAGCTTCAGCTAAATGCCATGGATGTAAATGTAACTTTGATAGCTAGTGCTATCTTTAGGTGGCACCACATGTCCTAAACCATTGCTAGCTATATTTAAAATACATTATATCAACATATAAAAGTTTATTTGTGCTTTTCTTTTCCAATTTTAAATTGCCAATTACCCAGCTCTCTTGTTAATGCTCTCCCCGTATCACATGTAATGTTCCAGACACAGGGAGCCTGAGGACTGAAACATGCCTCCTCTGACACATCCGTAACCAGCCACCGCCTGCTTTTGAACCGCACCGATCATCGGGCAACCAAAGAGCCCAGAGGAAAGCACCGGTACCCAGCTCTGATGCATTGACTAGCAGATGCCCATATCAGCCAGCATCACACTTGAAGTGATGTGGGGAGAGAGAGAGAGAGAGAGAGAGAGAGAGAGAGAGAGAGAGAGAGAGAGAGAGAGAGACATCTACCCACCTGGAGAGAGCAAGGCCAATTGTGTTCTTTCAGGCTCCGGCTGCTGATGGATTTGAAGCAGGGCACTTTCGGACATAATGGCAGCACCTTAGTCTGCTGGGCCACTCAGAGCCCTTATTTGTGCTTTTCATATATTTGGGACTGTCATTTGGTATAAAGCTGCTGTTATATGAAGCATTAAACTGTGGGGGTGGACACTGGCGGCTGAAAAGTTAGAACACTTGGTTATTGCTCATATGATTGTGGGTTCAATACACCAGTCTATTGATCTTTCACTGAGCAAGACCCCTTACTCTTTCTGTGCTTGTGCACTTCCTAAACCTGGCATATGCAAACTGGGCAACCGAGGACTAATGTTTAGAGAAGCGGGCTTGGGTTATTTGGCTTCATTTATCTAGGAGCCATCTTTGTGAAATACCCCTCTATGTTCTTAATGTATTGGAAACCATAACTACACAACCATAAAAGGCCTGGAATGGCTCGACCAGTCTGCATTATTTTCCATGTAATTACTGAATAATAATAATCTTTACATATATACAGTAATAAGAGTCTCACACAGCTACAAATACTGCAATTCTACCTTTCCCTTCGTCCTGTGTCTCAGCTGAGATCAGCTCACAAACTGAAATAACCAAATAAAACACAAAGATACTTCTGATTTAGGAACTTTAGTTTATTTTAGAACTGATTTCAATATATAGTGGTAACTGCTGATAACAGGTTCAGGGTTTATTATAGAGTCCAATGAGAGAAAACAACCAAATGAAAGGTCAATAAAGGAAAGGAGCAACAGAATGAGGACAATGAACAGGACAGACGATCGACCTGAGAGGGACTGGATGTGCGGTCAGGTTTCCACATTAACCCCTTCACCCTTCTCAGGCCACAATTTACTTTAAATTTAAATTTTTCCAGACGGGGCGACCGGACCTCTCTTGCTGATAATGTGCTCCATCTGAGCATGCTCCGAGGTGTCCAGGTTGATCTTGTACTTGGCCAAGATCTTCAGAATGGGTCTTAACTTCAGCCACCACTGAGTCAATGGAATACGGTGTCTATAGAGGAGAGAGAGCGAGAGCGAGAGCGAGAGAGAGAGAGAGAAATATGAATGGAAAAAAGAATAAAAGAGTAAATATTGTAGATTGTGTAATTTTACAATTCACTATTAAAGCAATTAAAACATGCAATTATCACATCTACAATTTCCCACTTTTTCCACTTATTTTATTCTTTAGGTTTTAACTAGAGCTGTGATGCTAATGTAGTGAACAATCACTAGAATTTCAATTTTCCTCCAAATGTTTTTGTAAGTAAATGCTTACACTCATCTCTCCACACAACTTCACTGAACGCAGGGCCATAGAGCCACCATGTGTCTTTTCATCTTAGCATTAGCATTTTTTGTCGCTTCTATTTACAGTAAATTAAATAAAAGAGTTTTTGAATTGAAAAATGTGATGTAACACATTTATAATGCTTACAAATGCAAACTAATTCAAGAAGTAATCTAGTGACAGTATTCCACGACTTGGATTATGTGTGGAAGTGGGAATCTCACTCAACATGCTACATGAAGTTTCATTTACAGGGCTCTGTAACCTACATGGTCAAGTCCATGCAACCTCATTGAAGGGACAGCTGATTTTCACTGCTGTTTAGTGATGTTAACCTTGCAGCTCATGCACACCAAATATCTTGGCTGATGACCTACATCTGGGGTGTATGGAAAACCGTTGAACCACAGTCCTTGAGCTCATTATTTGGCTTGTATTGTGAGGTAGGGTTATAATATCGCCATTGAGTATAAAGTCAGTTTTTCTAATTATAGCACTTCCATGCAGGTTGCTCTGGATCAGACTTTTAACCGGTACTATATGCGTGACTGGTACTGAAATGCAAATTCTTACTCAAAATCGGTCTGCTCCTTGAGCTCGGCCAAGGGTTGGAACATCAGCCCTCTCTTCCGCATGCCCAACACACACGCAGAGTCTGGACTGTTGGCAAAAATACGCCCTGCACAGATATTGTGATGTTGTAGTCAAAACTAGGGAAAGGGACAGTGTGCACATACCATATATGATGTACAGGATATATAGGATTATCATAGAGATATCAACGCTGTTACTCTCACCATGTCTGTAACACTCCTTCAGCTTCTCAGTTAACCAGAGAACAGACTTCGCCCCCATCTTTGTGGCAAAGTTCCTGTCAAATGGGGTTGGAGTACCACCCTAGTACAAATCAGACGCATAGTGCAAATCAGCGTCTACTAAAAACATAAAAAGCCTTTGTGATAGAATGTACGCTGTGAGTTTAATCTTAATAGTGGTGGTGTATTTGGAGTTCTTGATCACTGACCTGCTGCATGTGTCCTAAGACATTCTTGCGGCAGTCAAAGATGCCCTTTCCTTCCTCTGAGTACAGGTTGAAGATGAAGTCAGTGGTATAGTTGGAATTACAGTTCTCATTCCTACAAAAGAAGAAAGGATTTAAAGGGCATTTAAATGTCTTGCATTCATTTACCAATAATTCATGTTTACACAATAAAACAAAATGCAGATTTACTAACATATTTTAAACTAATATAGATTTTAGCTTCAATATTGACCATTTGTACTACAAGAAGCAAGAACAGCACTTTTTAAAATGTATAATATAATATAAAAAAATACATTAAAAATATATATTTTACTTTATGTTACCCTTTAATGAGTACTTTTGCTAAACACCAACCTAAGAATCAGGCCTCTCTTAACTGTGGTCTTCATTTTCTGTACCAGATGCTCTACATTTGCCTGATGGCAGAAAGGAAATAAAATCAAATTGTGAATCCGCCGGATTACACACAGATAACTCCACACTTATACGTTTGAATATATTCACCTCTAAATCATGAATGCCGAATTTATCCTCAAAGATGTATGCAGCGTCCGCACCTGCAGCGAGGCCAGACATGGTGGCCAGGTATCCACAGTAACCGCCCATAGTCTCAATGATGAACACACGCCGCTTAGTGCCTGCAGCTGACTGCTTGATCCTGTCACAGGTCTACACACACACAAACACACACACCGAAATGAAGGAGAGAGTAGGGACACAAATACCGCCACCAAGTAAAAACCTGGCTTCATAAATATGTGCGAGACATAGGGGTATATGTGTGCGAGTTTGTGCTTGCAGTTACCCAGCCAACATGCTCATGTGGGGCTTACATGGGTGGAACGTGGGTTAGGTGTATTTCAGGTGGCCATGGGTTCAGAGTGAGTTTGTACATGTATTGTTACTAGGCTAGTTGGGCTTCCCAAATAGGCCCCATCACTACAGACCACCCTAATATCACATGGGTCCCATTTAGGCCCAGATGGGGCCCATATTTAACCCCTCCTGGTCTATGGTTTCCATCACTGAACCTGGTGGGCATCCATATTTAGGGCCAACATGGAACCTATGAACAAAACCTTCTGGTTCCTAGTTGGGCTACCCACACAATCCTCACATAGGCATGTTATGTGGGTAAAAACACATTGCCACATGTTGTAACAATGGTGCATCCGTGAGATAAGCTTACATATGGAAAACACAAGTGATATGAGAACTATACTTCTATTAGTGTGTTTGGTTTAACACAACACAACAAAATATTTTGTTGAGTTTTCTGTGTTTATAGATTTTGTTTATTACATATCAGGTAAATGTAGCAACATCAGCAAAAGAAAAGTAATATGAATATGAATAGAGGAAAGCTGCTGCTCCTCAAGCTGATGTCAAAATTGGTGGGGAATGTGGGCACCCCAACACTTTCACTCATTGCACATATAGCACTATATTGTGTATCTATATGTACTTTTTGTGCTCTGTGTGTGTGTGTGTGTGTGTGTGTGTGTGTGTGTGTGTGTGTGTGTGTGTGTGTGCTCCAACCGATGTGATGGTGTTCAGGGCAGTATCAGCTCCAATGCTAAAGTCTGAGCCAGGTACGTTATTGGAGACAGTAGCAGGTATGACCACCATGGGGATACACAATTCCTCATACCTCTGTCTGGCCTGGACAAGCTCCAGGCCACCTGAAAATGCCTGTGGGAGGGCAATTAAAAAAATAATTTAACAAAGTCCTACAAAGAAAACAGTATCCACAGACAGATGCAATCACCAGGAGGGCACATACCTCAAAACCTCCTATAATGACCAGAGCATGAATGTTGTACTTGGCAATGTTCAGACTTATCTCCTCTAGGTGCTTTGCTGGAAGGACCCTACAAACAGAAAGAAGGATATCAGAGAACTCCTCAAACTAGAAACAGTGAAGGATCAATCAATGGTCAGTGATCATGTCAGATGTTGTTGGATATTGTAGGGTATTGTCAGTATTTCTAGAATGCTGCACAACTGCATGTACCACACACTGTAGGGATGTTTGCCATATTGCCCACCCTTACTGAAGAATGCATGATACCTTTTGGTGCCCAAAACGGAACCCCCTTTTCCTGTCCAGCCGCCAACACTGTTCCAAGTGATAGGTTCAATCTAAAGACAGAATCAGATGAACTGTACTGACACATATCTGGTGCAAGTTCTGATACTACACAAACAATAATAATATGCTGAAAAGTAAAAACCTTTGTCAATATATCAAATATTTCACATTAAGAAATTGTTATCTGAATATTTTTATCATTCATTCTGTTTCTAGATGGTTTTCCACTTGTTTTAAGTAGTTTGATCGAGTCAACGTGTCTTATTATATTGGGAGATGATTAAATATACATAATAAAATGTAAAATATTGGATATATTGACTGGATTTAACATCATTTCACATGTCAAAATGCCTGGGAACAGTTTCTTCCCCAAGAGAAGGGTGCTGACCTTTCCCTGGGCTAAACCCTCAAAGCCGTCGTGCACAGCCAGCATGCTGTGGCCCTGGATGATACCGATTCTGACCGCAGCTCGCACAGCTGCATTCATGCCTGCACAAGGAGCCCCCACGTTCAGGACAGCCACATTAATGTTACTCTGAGAGAGAGAGATAGAGAGATATAGAGAGAGATAGACAGACAGACAGACAGACAGACAGTGGGTGGATGTATTGCAGAGCTGATTTAATTGATGAGTGAAATGCTAAAATCTGAGCTTCTTACTTTGACTTCTGAAAGATGTACATGAGCCAGCAGCTTGTATGTGTTCCAGTTGTTCTCAAAGCTCCTGGATAGGGAGACATTGTTGTGTCATTATTTAGAAGGATTTTATTTCATTAACATTGTAAATGACTATATACAAATAATGAATAATAAATTGAGTGGTTCAGTGGTCTCCAACCCTCCTCCTGGAGACCTAACTTCCTGCAGTTTCAGCTCCAAAACACACCCAACACCTCCCATTCAGCCACTCCAGAGCTGCTAGGCTGCAGGCGAGGTAGACTGCAGTCACAGAAGGCTGACCCAAAGTGAGGGACCCTTCATATACAGCTTAGAAATGCAGCCCACGTTCAGAGCAATTTCGAGAATGCCACCAGATGTATCCTTCCCCATCCTTGGTTACCCACAGTTCTCTGCACGTATACAATACAAGGTGAAAAAAAGGCAAAAGGGGCAGGACCTCTCTGTTGACATTAGACTGTTTCATCTGTGCAACCAATTGACTGCCAAGTCTTCATAGGACAGTCCTACCAAGGACCCGCTCTACCACAGCTGCAGCCTAGGCTTAGAAACGTAGCTCATGACTTCTGAAGGCAGTAACTAGTGGGATCAGGTGGGGTCGATCCAAGGTCTGAGAAAAGTTAGCTGTCCAGGAATAGCGTTGGACACCTGGAAGCCATAAAGTGGACCTAAATTCACCACGGCTGCTTCTTACCCCAGGTAGGGAGGCATTTCTTGTGTTATAAAGCCAAAATAAAGCTCAACGTTGTTGTGAAACTTCAATATTTACATTATTTGTCCAAACCATTCCAAAATACAGCAGCCTGGATAGTCCCCTGAAAAAAAAATCAACAAGGTTCAGAGCTGAATTAGAACACATACTTTCCTCGGAGTTTCACCGCATCGTCATATCTGCCCTCTTTCATAGCCACGGTGACATCCTTGGTCTGCAGGAGAGATGAGGAAGGTTGCTATTCATTACAACAGCCCACTGAGGGAGAACAGGTCTGCAGAGTGATGTTGTGAAACACATGCAGAGATACGCACCACTTGCACACATTCCATCAGCGGCAGTCTGACCGCCTGGTTCCCTGACAGACTGACCACACACGCTGGTGTGTCAGGAGAGGCCTCCAGGAGAGCCATCACAGCCTCCACACCCATCCTGCTGCCCTGGTGACAAAGAGAATAAACAAGGAATTTAGGGGGGTTGCAGGATATGTAGTATTGCTTTAAAGTCAGAGATGGCATTCTCCCTATTACAGTCAGTGGAGCATCAACATGATAAATGATAGGAAAGAGACCCACCAGTATCCTGTCGAAGGCTGAAGGGGTTCCCCCCCGCTGCACATGGCCCAGGATTGTGGCACGAGTGTCATACCCCAGTCTCTTACCTACTAACTGTAAATGGAAACAAGGCGAATGCAAACAAAATTCACACACATGACAAGGTATTATATGATATTTAATGAGAACAACAATATATCTTTTATTTAATCACTTACCTCTTTAATCTGATCACAAGTAATGGGTTTGCCATCTCTGCCCATTGCTCCCTCAGCCACGATAATGACATTCAGTCTAGACCCCCTGTTTCTGGTCTGAGAAAAGACACAATGCCGAAAATAGCAACACATGTTACAGGACAGGGAAGATTATGTTGAATGATATGATAAAATATTTTAAGGATACTGAAACAATCCCAAAACACCCAGCCCAGTAATGCCATGTCAACAGAATGTACGCTATATGGACACAATATGTCCATATGTTTGTGGACAAATCTTTTTAATGGATGCATTCTTCTACTTAAACGCTGCACCCAATCCTGATACAGAGCTTATCTAGTCCCTGTAGAGAAGTATTGCACTATGCCTAATTGCAGGTGTGGGCTAGAGGGGATATAAAGCCCCAGCCAGCATTAAGCTGTGTAGCAGTGGAACTGTGTTCTCTGGAATGACGGTGCTCCAGATTTTTTGGGATGAGTTGGGGACATGGGTATGAGTTAGATTTGTGATCTACTAACATCCTGACCTCACATAACCTAACATTCTTGCGCTAAATGCCATCAAATCCTCACGGCAGAGCTCCAAAACCTAGTAGAAAGCCTTCCCTGGACAGTAGAGACAGTTACTCCAACAAAAGCAGGATAATAAACTACTTTTAATACCCTTGATTTAGGAAGAAACAATGAATAAGCAGTTGTCCCAATACTTTTGTCCTGAGGAACGTATTAATTCTTTAGCTACAATAGGTTAACTAGGGCATTCTAAAATCCAATGGTGTGTGTGTGTGCACTGACTAGATACCTCCATCAGCCTCCTGCACAAGTGTTCCTCCCAGCCATCATCAGGGGGCATCTCAGGAATGAACACCCAGTCAGCGCCACACGCCAGTGCAGTGACCAGGGCCAGGTAACTGAAAAACACACATACACACGTGAAGGTATTCAGAATGCATATTTGCACTGTAATTTGAGAAGGATTAACAGTGAGCAATGTGTTGAATCTTTATTCTTACCCACAATGCCTCCCCATGACCTCCAGGATGAAGGCACGCTGGTGGCTGTGAATGAGGCCAAAGAGGAAAAAAACATCAGGAGCTAAAAACTGGCTTTAAGATTTTATTGTTTATTAAGAAGGACAGGTCAGATAAGCACATGCTGCCCACCGAGAGTTTGCTTTGCAGATTTGCAATGATATATTAACCAGAAAGCTGTTTAGATCTGCACTGAACAGTGGCAGTAAACACACACACACACACACAAAATTATGGGCAGCAAGGATACACACCCAGAGAGGTGGGAGCCACCTCAGCACCCGGGGAGCGACTGGGAGTGAGAGGCCTTGCTTCAGGGCACTCCAGCTATGAATGTTGAGGGTGCTTGAACCGGTGACCTTTAATTCCTTAGCCTGCTTCTCAAATCACGCTGCCTAATCTTGCCATCTCGCAAAAACTAAGCTAATGGAAATTAAACCAACCTTGGAAGTCTGGCCTGCAATGTCAGCAATCATCAGTACTCAAACTGATCAGTAAGATTTTCCATATGTCCAGTTTGGAACAGAAAGCAGTCAAATCAAATATGCAAAGCCTGTTCTTTATACCAAGAAGGACACCTGAACTGAAGCGGAGTATCAAAGCTAAACATACCCAACGAATTCGCACACAGTTCTACGTTTATAAAAAACACACATTAAACCCTAAAGGAACTCGAATGTCCCCAAACATTTGATGGGAAGTGTATGCTTCTGCTGTAGTGCTCTTCAAATCATTTCAACACAGCCTTAGGCATACGATTCATATGTTGGTCATACTAAGCTAAAGCAAGAGCAGGACCTGGCCAGTGAAAGTAAATGTAGCTTGCTCTTATGCCACTGCTGACCTCTGGGCTGTGGTGGTGATGCTGTCCACCACCTCCATGATGCGGTGGAGAGCAGAGTCTGTGCCGATGGTCATGTCTGTACCGCAGAAGTCGTTGTCGATGGATCCCACCATGCCGACAATGTTCAGATGTGATGCTGACTTGGCTTCGTCTCCTGTGATCTTGCCTGAAAAACAACAAAACATGTTCTAGATAGCGCTGCTCTGTGCCCACTAACCTAGAGACTCTAGTTCTACAGCTTACTGCCCTCACTACTACCCAAACATCTTTTCTCCTGATCCAGTTCCAGCTATTTCCCTCCCCAATTTCATATAGCCCATTACACAACCCATTCTTTAAAACTCTCCACCCCATCACATGTAATGCTCCTGACCCTGGGAGGGTGAGGAGCTCTGATGTACTGGCTTGCGGAGGCCTGTGCCAGCCAACATCACACTGATGTTGGGGTTACCATGGACAAGAACCTGTAGGAAGGGCAGAAGCTAAAGTTACTCCACAGTGTATGAAGAAGGGGCTCTGATGACTCACCTTTGCTGACCAGATCTCCCAGCAACCCACTCCACTCTGTACGGAACTGGTTAGCACCAGTCAAACTCCCATCTCCACCGATCACACACAGGTTGGTAATGCCCCTTTTGACCAGGTTGTAAGCAGCCTTTATTCTGCCCTCGCGGGTCTGGAAATCCTTGCAGCGGGCGCTGCCTATCACCGTGCCTCCCTAACCCAGATAGCAAGAGATGACAAAGCTTGCTTCTTATAAGGACAATAATCATATGTAAGGATTTTAGAGCAGTATTAAATAAACAGCTTGTTGGTACATCACTGTAGTGAACTCTCCTCACTCTACTCACTCGCTGCACAGCCTGCAGTTAAATGCTCAGGGCATTTACTTTACTTCTTAAATCCGTATATGATTTATATCAACAGCGTTCAGCGGAGTGAAAAAAACATGCTTTATTAGAGCTTCCGACCACGATTAGAGCTTGCGTGGTTGGAACTAACTGTTGTAGAAAATGTCCTACACCATTGTAACGTAACATCTAAAGAAATATTTAACAATAAATTATGCAAAAATACTTCCCTATACGGATAATTACACTGTGCATACTTTTCCCATAGGAGAGAACAAGTACTCACCAGCTGGAGCATCATAGACACACTCTCCCAGGTAGCTGGACGAATATTATCTCCCCCATCAACCAGACCCTGGTAGCCCTGCATGCATCAGTACGACAACAGAGGTCAGAATGACACTGCTAGTTATCTCATGAACACAACACCAACATCACTGCCTGTTCCAGTTACATAATGTCTATAAGGGTGTGTGGTCTCTTGACCTCATGAACGAAGAAGACTTTGGCTCCTGTGTACAGGCCAACTCTGACTGTGGCCCTCACTGCAGCATTCATTCCTGAAACAGACAGAAATACACTATATGGGCAAAAGTATTGGGACACCAGCTAATTTCTTGCACTGCACTGTTTCTTCTGAAATCAAGGGTGTTAATAAAAAACTGACACTGTCTCTACTGTCCAGGGAAGGCTTTCTACTAGAATTTGGAGCAGTGCTGTGAGGATATGATGGCATTCTACATAAGTGCTAGTGAGATCAGAATGTTTGATGATCACGACCCCACCTTACCCCACCTCACCTCCAACTCCCAACTGTCACGATCACTTGAGAATAACAAACTGTAGTGTTTTCTGTGTAGTTACTGAATAGTAGTGATTAATAGTGAATAACAGTAAGAGTGGCGTAGAGGACAGTCTGCATAAACAGATCGCCTGAAGTCTGTATAAAAATAGTCACAATCAACAGCATTTTGTAATCAGTCATACAGAATACGAAAACAACCCATCATGTGATAAACCCGGAGAGACATGCACTTGACATTTGACACAAACACTATATAAGTCTTTAATCAGGGTCCAGAATTTCTGTGGGCAACTCCTGAGGTCACTTAATCCTGCTCTTGCATCTTCTGCAGCTCTTCTGGAAAGGCCAGGATGCATGGCCTCCGTTGTGTTGGAGGCAATGGAGTGTCTCTAATTTCAGAACGGAACAGCTGTGGAGCCGTTGCTGTTCCTATCTACAACTTCATGTCATTCCGAAAAAAGGTCACTGGAGCTAAAATAAGCTCAACATCACAGAGACACTGAGGCACAAGACAAGAGGGGCTAACGGCTAAAGCTAAAGGTTATATGAACATTGGAGTGAAACAGAGACAAGCTGATCAAAAAACAACTCCTGAGAGCATGACCAAGGCCAAGTGTTGCTCAAGACATAGTCCCCTTGCAGGACACAGGGGACGTTCAATAAGCAGTAAAGCAAACCTCTACAGATCTTCTGGGACTGTTTGGAGTCTTCATTATATGTTCCTGATGCAGCATGAAAAGTAGAGATGGATAAATAATATATGCACTGAAATCCAGCCAATTTAATGCCTCATGTTTAGTGTAATTAATGCAAATACAACACCCTGCATGTTACACTGTAAAAACTCTACTGCTAACATCTAAGACAGAAGACCGGGGTCCAAATTTAGCTTGCTTCTTCTGCTTTCCTTGGACGCCCTTTAAGGACCACCACAGTGTCACTCAAGCCGACTACTTAAAGCAAACCATGGCCCTGATTAAACCCACTGATAATAGCGTCTGTAGCCCATTT
Source organism: Salminus brasiliensis (assembly GCF_030463535.1). Classification (NCBI taxonomy): domain Eukaryota; kingdom Metazoa; phylum Chordata; class Actinopteri; order Characiformes; family Bryconidae; genus Salminus; species Salminus brasiliensis. The sequence continues at coordinate 7,341,047 of NC_132891.1, forward strand.
CAGTACTCCAACCTTTCTGCTTACCTTGAGCATCACCTCCTGATGTCAGGACAGCGATGGCCCGTCCAATCCCCAACTTGGTGGGGTCAACTCCTGCAGTGGCCGTATGCGACATATTCAAAAGTGCCCCAAAACGCCTAGTGGCAAAGGGAAGGTGAAAAGAGGGATGAAGGAGTGCTGTTTCCCCCCCAGAAGTCTCTCAAAACAGGGGGTTACAAGGGGGGAAGGTTTTATAGGAGAGCTGTCCCGCTCCCACCCACCTCCCCCTAAACACACAAACATACACCCTCCCTCCTGTAGGACTAAATATAAGTTGGACATCACCACTTCCAACAGCTTCCACTGTTAACCTCTATTGCTGAATAAATCAACGCATTTAAAGTCAAGTGGTTTGAAGACGTGACCCACCGCTACACACTTCAGTAAAGGTCGGTGCTGTCTACCTTTAGACTGCACTTTAGAGAACATCAGAGTTCTTTACACTATGATACTAGACCAGGGATTGTAAAAATATAGTTATGCTAGCCAAAAGTGAACCTACATGTGTGTTTTTTATGCCATTCTGAACAGCAATAGTGGGAGAATCACAATGAGTCTAAGAAACCACATTCAGACCCATTTAACACAGGTTTTCTATGTTACAGGGTTTAGAAGCATTAAACCTTTCAGTTTTTGGATTCCTGCCACCAGCATTTCACACCAAACCATACTGATTTAATTATGCAGAATGTGAAAAATCCATGCAGTTTGTCTTTAAGGACAGTGTTGATAATGTTGCTAATATTCCCCCAACAGTGAACTACTCATTTTTAAACCCAGCTGAACCAGCTATATAGTGTAGCTCTAGAACAGTAACCCTGGCTATGGAGGCAACCTGCCCTGCACATTTTAGTGCTCCCAACACACCTGATTCAACTAATCAGCTCATTAGCCCTGTCAGAGTTGTTGAAGAGGGTGTGTTTAAGCAGGGGGTCCACTGAAATGCCTCCTGAACCTGAGTGAAGTTAACATTACTAATACTCTGACCGATATATCGTAGAATAAGCTCTACAGATTTAACAGCATTGGTTAAAATCCCGCTAGTAAAACTGAACATGTCTGAAATTTACAATATTGGATTTTTATTCTCATGAAAATAAGTCAAATGTGCATTAACAAATAACTAACATAGGTCAAATATAGGACTTGTTGGGACCCAGTCATTGTAAGGTCATTTGTAAGTGGTTGGTTTTCTGGGAGTGGGAGTGTATTATTTGTAGGTGCCACATTTGCTGAATATTTTAAGTTGCTTTTTGATGTATAAATAGTAAGTATTAGACTTTGGTTGGGGTGAAAATGGCAAATGTGGTTTTACAAACCTATTAACAACCCTGTTATTGTGCCTCAGCATGAAACATGCTGATTTTTCAGAGGACTCCTGAAAAGACTGATGAGCTCTTCTTGGATTGGCTGGTTTACAGCACCGCAACAGCTCATAGGAGCCATATAGCATAGCCTAGCACTGTTTTTAGCACTGTAACAAAAATGTATGTTTTTATGTTTGTAATTATTCCTGAGTCTTGTTGCTGTCATTGCTGTGGTGACAGAAAAATAAAGTACCAGATCAGCTGGGGATCAGCTAGCTTTTAGACAAAACTTGCAGCGCTATGCCCAAGGGGCGTTTTTTCCACGGATGTCGCCTGTGCTCCTCCAAACTGCACATTTTTCATGGCTGTGAGCTGTGGGGCACCCATGGGTTGGCTTTTAGCCTAGCACCCATTAGCTTCTTGGCTCGCCAAATTTATTCTGCACTTCTGCGGACAATGGCACCAGCAAAACCAAAGGCACGACAACTACACTGTATGTCCCAATGTTTGTGGACACCCCTTCTAGTAAATGCATTTGCAAATTAAAGTAGCTAAATGCACACACACAGCTTGTCTAGTCTCTGTAAAGAAGTACTGTCAACAGCTACAACCAGTGACCGTGATCAGTTCAGACCCTAAACCTTGTGCACTATAAATCATTGAAGAACATGTAAAGCCTTAGTACAAGTAATGAGAAAACTTAATCTGTTGAACTGTTGATCTTTTACAGACACACTAACTGTCCGCAGCACAGAGTGTTAGCATACATACAGAATCGCAAAGTGTGAACGTAAACTGGTGAGTTCAGGTAACAGATGAAAAGCTCAGAGCACAGCCTTTATATACATTTATTATTAAGTATAGACAAACAGTAACAATCGGCACTGATCATGAAATTAGTTTTACAACCAAGAAACAGCTAATCCAGCTTACTCAAACTGAATTTCTATCTTCCTCTGCACACATGATGAGTGGCCTTTCAGTCAGACCGTGATCAAACTTTAGTGTTCAGTTATAAATACATATAGAAAGTGATCCTGCAAACATCATTGTGAAAACACAGAGAGTCTCATCTGGAAGACCAATATACAAGTCCAGTGTGTGCAACATTATGGACCAGCATATCTGTAAATAGGTCCTTAGTAATCAATATTTTACAAGCTCCCATAGGAGTAATTCTACATGAACAGGGTTATAGTAAAACACTACTACTGATAATACTGTCTGGTATATGCCGGCATTGAAAAGCTGGTTGAGCGAATCAGAATCATATGGGCACTTCTACGTATCTATGTATTACTTCTACACCACAGATTCAGCCTGGCGTCACTTCAACTGGGGTCTGCTCCTCCCATAATTTTTCTGGCTTTTTGACAACCACAGGGCACACATTTAAGAAACTGTAAAAACAAGGCTGCGCAATATTTTGTTGGTGTTATTGTGATACTTAGCTTTGCTTTTACAGCTTGTAAATGAGCCCTTTAACCAGCAAATAAATACTTTACTGTGTGCAGTTAGCACCCTGAGCCATCTCAGGTTCTCCTGATGGGCTTTTGTGGTGCTTCAAACACATCAACAAACTACAAATGCATTACGGTATAAGTGGAAATTCAGGGACTATTTAAAAACCTTGTGGGCCAACGTTAGGAAACATGTGAATAAGAAAAATACAACCACTACGGGTGATCTGTATACAACAGAGCAGTGTGAGGTTGTCTAGAGCAGCAATTCTCAAACAGGGACACAGGGACACCTCAAACAGCTGCAACCCAACTTGCAATACAAAGGGACAGAGCAAAAATCTAGACTGGGGATCACAGAGCAATGACTTGAGAAATACCGGTCAAGACTATAAATTGTGGATAGACACAACAAAGTTAAAATATTGAATCAAAAGGTTGATAAATTTTTTGGCATACATGAGCATTATACAGCTCTTTAGTCCTTAGACTTAGACGATCACCGATCTTATCGCTGTAAATACGTGCCAGAAATCTGTCAAAACTATGTAAACTTACTGAAATGGTGTGAACAGACCTTATTTAAACATGCAAGCTAAAACTGGACACTTACTCAAAATTGCTGCAGTTTGAGCTGGTTGAGTGATTTTTGTGCATTTAGTTAAAGAGCAGATTGGTAAAAGCCCAAGTTTAGTGTTTGTTAGCAACATCAGCCTAATATCTATCATTCTAAACTTTATTAACACTAAAATATTTTCTCTATTAAATGATCTGTAAGAAATGCTCCCCATACATTATTTACTGCTGTTCACACACAATCCATAGTGGCTGGATTTTTGTTGTGAACACAGTCACACCATATCTCAATATGCTTTTAAATAGCGCCTGAATATTTCACTTAATGACCTGTGTATGATCAGAGTTTGCTGTTGGAGGAACACCAGACTAAATCTATGAAATAGAACAAGGTAAAACCGAGAAAGACTTGAACCTTAAAGGTTGAACTTTAAATTGACATGGGTGAAAGGAAAAAAAAAAAAAAAAAAAAAAAAAAAAGGGGGAAATATTTATATTTTCATTTTTCTGAATCTTGATGTTCAGCCATCATCTTATTGGTGAGGAAAGGAGGGGAACAGGGCTAAGGCTTGGAGACACCATCCCAATTGGCACAAAGCACTGTAGAGAAGAAGAAAGAAAAACACAACAGAAAATGTCCAATAAGTCAACTTGCCATTAGATTTGTTCCCAAATGAGCTGGACAGTAACAGAGAGCGGTCACTCACGATGGAATCCTGATAGAGGAGTATGGAGGCCACAGGGTTGCTACAGCGGGGCTGTGCTGGCCACAACTGCTGGCAGGAAGTGTATGTAGCACACTCATCATCCAGAAACACCTCCTCCAGGGCTGGCAGACGCCGTCTTAGAGCACACACTGCTAGGCTGAGGCTAGAAGCTGCCGTGAGACCCATTAACATATGCACACACAGAAACATACTGATGAACACTGGTACATAGTAGACCACACTTAAATTGTCCACTAGAACAAGATGAGGACTGAAATTAGGAAGCGAAACTGTGGAGTACAACGCGTAAATGCAGCCAAACGTTAATGTAGAAGAAATGGGTTTCTGCTTAAAGGGCAGACATCATGGAAAAGCATTAAAACTGTTCTGCATAAACAGAAGCTAGGCTGCAGAACCCAACACCCATTTTGAACATTTTGAAACAACCACTTTTACACTGATCAACCTTAAGAGAAGCACCACTAACAGGTGAAGTTTGTCAAGGGTTGGATATATTAGGTAGCAAGTGAACAGTCAGTTCTGGAAGGTGATGTGTTAAAAGCAGGAAATGTGGGCAAACATAAGAATCTGAGACAAATGTGACGACTGGGTCAGCATATCTCTAAAATATCAGCCAGGTCTAGTGGGATTTTTCTGGTATGCCGTGGTCAGTACTTAGCAAAAGCAGTCCAAGAAAGATACATCGCAGTTTGAATGATTGACCTCACTGATAGGATCCATGGAGGCCCCACCTCACAACTGACAGAACCTAAAAAGATTTGCTGCTAAAGCCTTGGTGCCAGATACCACAGGACACCTTCAGAGGTCTTGTGGAGTCCACGCCCCAATGGGTCAGAGCTGTTGTGGCTACACACAGGGGATCTACTCAGTATTAGGCTGGTGGTGCTAATGTTATGGCTGATTGGTGTACATAATTCCACCAGAAAGGCACAGTAACAACTTGGGTAGTTGACAAGAGGTTGGAAACAGCAATATTCAAATCAACTGCAACTCTTTGTGTTTTATAAAGCAAATCAAGTATAAGAGAACAAAAAATATCAAACACATAAGAAAACTATAGAATTTTGGCCCTTTTGCTTCAAAATGCCTTGTAATAAAATCTTTTTACAGCAGTTTTTCCCCTTCACCTGTGAATTGACCTTTTTTGAGATATGAGGTTTTTGTAAATAAATAAGCGTAACTTAATAATAATAATAATAATAATAATAATAATAATAATAATAATAATTAATAATTATTAAGCTTTAGCATGTGTCCATTCAGTAACTTTAAAGGGTTAAAGTGAAAAAGAAAGATTTCGGATTTACCTTTTGTCTTACATTGTTTACTGGGGCTCATTCGTTCACTTGTGTCAGAGTTTAGTGCACGCTGTGATCTGCTGAACTGGACCATTTGTACGGGGGCTGTGCTCTGTGCCAGAGTTGGAGCTGAGCTGGATAAACATGGCTGGAGTTGCCCTGCATTCTCAGAGATCTGCGAACTGTCCTGAGTCGGGTCTGGTCCAAACAGCCGCTGACCAGACGAGAAAACTATGACGGACTGCCTGTGTGGAGCCTGGATGAAGGGCTGAACTGCTGGGATCTTGTTTTCGTTATCTAAATGGCAATGGCTTGTGTCCGCGTCTGTGGTCCTTGGCTTCAAATGAGGTTCAGCCTACGAGAAACAAGAGATCAAAAAGTAAGTAAAGTGAATCAGGTTGATCACTGTTAGTATTTAGCACATGGTATTAAACTCATACAGTAATCAACAGAATTAATCTTACAGTTTGGTGATGCTCCAATGACGAACCCAGTGTAGCTTCATCTCCTTCTTCCTCCATCTGCTCATTCTCCTGCTGCTCTGGTTCCTCTTGAAATAACTTCTGAACCACATCCTCCTGCCATGGATTCACATTTCCACGTTAGCTAGTTTTAATGCCCGTTTACTTCCTTAACAGTGTAAATGAAGGTCAAACTTCATAAACGACCCTTACTTCCTGCTGAGCAGAACTGTCCGAGCTGGAGGACTGGGTTTCTCTCAACCCAGGAGATGCATTAAAAAGAGCTGCCTTACGTGCAGAGATAAGCTTCCTCTGAAAACATACACATGTATAAACACATTTTATTAAAACAGTGATTTCAATTTAAGCATTTGCTATTTAACTTGCCTTAAATACAGCCAATCAGCATAGACAAAGAAAAGGATAAATGATAAATGATACACACACACACACACACACACACACACACACACACACACACACACACACACACACACACACACACACACACACACACACACACACACACACACACACACACACACACACACACACACACAAAAATAATCTATTAAACAGAATTTCCCAACAACTTAATATGCTTTGCAGACAATGTTATTAATAAAGCACGCAGTGTGCAGGATTCTAACTTTTTAGGAAACAAAGAGTTTTTGCACACAAAGCTTTATACACCATACAGCAGAGCACTAACCAGAGACTGTGACTGGCTGTAGGGCACTCGCTGTGGTGTCCATTTTGTGTTGGGAGTTCGGCTGGCACCTGAATTGGGTCATAAAGAACACATGGAGAAACAGCGAACAACTTGTTACAGAGGCCTCCAAATCTAAGATACACATTATATATTCCAGTACTGATTTACTGTTGCAGTGGCTTCCTTATGTCCTACAAAAACACAGCCCTTTACGCTACATGTAATCAAGTCTTTGTTATTCATTATTATTCAAGGTACAATGCATTAAAACATGCTGTTCTTAAATGCTATAAAGCGTCACGGAAACTAATCTACTTTCCATTCACCAAATGTAGCAAATCTGCATGTTTGGCCTCAATGTAGTACATCGAGTTTTACATTGGAGCTACAGGGCTAATTTGTGTAATTGTGACGTAGACCTCCTGTCCTCTTTTTTTCAATCATTTTTGGTGATGGATTTGTATTAAATTCAAGGCAAACCTAAAGAAGCAAATATTTATTGTTATTGTTATTATTAATATGGAATCGGTCTCCCTTTGCAGCTCTAACAGCAGGTTTGGAGCTCTGCAGTTATTGAGTCAGCAGAGTGTTGGAGACTTCAGCGATCGGTGACACTTGGTGGAAGAGTTGCCGTGGTTCTTAAACGCTTCCACTATTTAATAATACCACCTACAGTGAAATATCTAGGAGGGAAGAAATTTCACCAGCTGACAACTTTCCTCTGATCAACCAAACCAACCTTTCAATACTCCCATATAAACATCTACTGACAATAGAAGAGTACCTAAAGTACTGCAGTATGAATCAGCCCTTTTTCAACTAGACTACAAACAGACTTACCAGTGTGTGCTGCCTCTGGTGCCGTGCCTTCAGCTTTAGCTTTCTTGAGTGGTACTCTTTGAGCCTAGAGTGGAAAAAGATTTGCTTAGAACTATTCTAATAATACTCTGAAATGTTACAGGAACAGTTGTGTGAAAAATCTAATTTTCACCACATTGAGGTTAATTAATATGCCATGGTTTAGAGGTTTGCCTTTGAGCAGCAGCCAGTAATTGCTTTAAAGTTAACTTTTGTGAATAATTGTTTTCCATTTTCTGACTGGCTATCACGCTCTCAAGCACTATATGGACCTGCCCAGTGAAAAGAGCATTAGTGGGGTCAGAATGTTGGATAACCACCACTTCATCTCATCCCAAAAGTATTGGATAAGAGGACCATCATTCCACAGAGCACTGTCCCACTGCACCACAGCTCAATGCTGGGGGACTTTATACCCCCTCTAGCCCACACCTGACATTAGGTATGGTGCCAATTGGTTCATGTTTATCTGCTCCAGATAGTCCCATTTTACTGGCAATACTTCTCCCTAGGACACGCTCTGTATGTATGTGTGCATGCACATTTGTAGCATGTGTCAGCAATGGGCGTAGCTAATTACAGTCATTGGAGGAGTGTCCACAAACATTTGGACATGTAGCATACTTACATTTTTTTTTTTCAGAACCACATTATTCAGACATGAATGGCAATAAATCCGCTTGCAAACTCACAGAGTAAATGGAAGTCCCTCTTCCTGAGGGGCAGACTGACACTCTGGGTGTTGCTCCAGCAGCACCCCCCGCTTTAATCCCCTCATTCAGCAGTATGCTACGGAGGGCTGATGGGTCAGGGGAAAATGACACAGCACTCCCTAGAACAAACACATTAGTCTAGCAACGTTGTGCAGAGATGACATTATGCTTTTGACTGTTTTCCACAGTGCTGAATCAGGAGTACTGCAGTTACAATAAGAGAACCGTGCACCCAACAAACAAAATCATACCAGCCCGTCCTGGCAATGCTGTCACAGCTTCCGTTTGTGGCTTCTTGACAGGAACTCGTTGTGCCTTTCGGAAATAAACCACTCCGTTAAAAAAAAAATCTCTTTCAAATCTCACAACATTAAACTACCAAGGCTGTAACTCAAATCCCAGAATTTTCAGCGCCCTCACCGAGTAAATGGACGTCTCTCTCCCTGGGCAGATAGACACTCGAGGTGTTGCTCCAACAGGACCTCCTGTTTTAATCCCCTCATTCAGGAGTATGCTACGAAGGGCTGATGGGTCAGGGGAAAAGGGGACGGTACTCCCTAGAACAAACACATTAGAAAAGCAAGGTTATATAAAGATGGTATAAATTAAATACTGATGGTCTATGCCCTTTTTTCCTCTTTCTTTAGAGTCAGACTACATTATTCTTTTGACAGTTTTCCCCCCAATGTTGAATCAGGAGTACCTCTATTTCAAGAAAAGAAACTGCATGCTCAGTAAAGAAGAGGTCATACCAGTCTGTCCTTGCCCAGCTGCAACAGCTTCCACTTGAGGCTTCTTGACAGGAACTCGTTGCGCCTTGCAGAAACAAACCACTCCATTTAAGAAAATTCTTTTTGTTTTTAATCAAAAATAAGAAATAACTAATTTAATATAAATTCTTGACCTGACATTCTAATCCAGATTTAAAAAGGTACAATTTAGGGATAAAAAATACAATTCTTCCAAAATCAAGCAAGAGCCGATCCTGCTTTTGTTGGAGGAACTGTCTCTACTGTCCAGGGAGGAAGGCTTTCTACTAGATTTTGGAGCATTGGTGTGAGGATTTGACTGCATTCAGCAACAAGTGAGGTCAGGATGTTGGAAGATGATCACCACCCCACCTCATTCCCAACACATCCCCAACGCATCCCAAAAAGCACTGGATGGAGCACCATCCATCATTCCAGAAAAAACAGTTCAGGGGATGCTGGGGGCTTTTGTTCTGTTCACATGCTATTAGAATTTGGTAAATATGAGTTCCTGAATTGGAAGTTGCACATAAACACCCCTTTAAGTTGTAATTTCTAGTGGGAAATTTGTGATCATTTTGACACCAGAGTTCCTGAGTTGAAGTGACCTTCAAGCTTTAAACATGGGGGAGAAGACATTTGGACATGGTACATTCAGTTTAACAGTGCAGCTGCTGTTAATGGTACATTTAAACCCACATTATTTTAGTCTGTAATCTGTGTGCATTTAATCTGCTATATAACAATGTTATTTATTATCATATCCATTACAAATTGACTAATCTGTTAGTGTGAAGCAAGTTATTAATGTTAAATCAGCCACCATTTTTCATGTTGCTCCGACAACAAAGCATTTTAACATGGCATGCTCGTAATTCCGTCTTCACAAACAGGTAATAGGATCTTCCACTAACATCTGGACATATAGTGGTATAACTTTCAAGACTGAAACTCAAATAACATAATGTGTGTCCTCACAGAGTAAACAGACGTCTCTCTCCTTGAGGGGCAGGTAGACGCTCGAGGGGTTGCTCCAACAGGACCACCACCCTTCACACCCTCATTTTGAAGAATAGTCTGGAGGGCTGATGGATCAGGGGAAAATGGTGCAGCATTGCCTGGAAAATACAGACACATTACATGATCATTAAACGCTTAAGAAATGGCCAATGGTCATTTTTTTTACGTTATGCTACTCTTTGTGCAAGGTTACAGTCTGTGATATTAATCCATGTTCTGTAGGATTCCCATGGCAAGAACAAACTACATGCAGAATGAAGAAAACATACCAGTGGGTCCGGCCTCTGTTGTTGCAGCGTCTGTTTGGGGCTTCTTAAAAGGCACCCGTCGGGCCTGTTGAAAACAAATGACTCCATTAAAGAGAATTCTCTTATAAATCTCATTTAATCTCTGTCATTTCTAGTGGGTGTCAATCTATTAAAAAGTTTCATCGCATTAATCACAAAAATCTGAGAATACTTCAGATTCATTGCAAGTTAAAATGCTAGCTAGCACATCCTCGAATATTTAGGCGGGGGAACAAATACATTTGTGATATGCCCAAGATTAAGAAAGTGAGAAAATGTATCTGCTGATACAGATTCAATATTTATTGTTTTATCTAAAAACGACAAAGCATTAATATTAGCTATTGTTAAATGAGACTTTATTTTAGGTGAGCTTAAGTGAGAATCAAACCATAGGCCACTGTGCTCAAATTACTCAAACACTTCACAGTGTCCCACAGAAGCAAAAAACACTAATTCAATAATATTATATTACATTACAAAATATATCTCTAACATCCAATCCAGGACTTTCTATTGGCATTCACCAAACTCTGATACCCATGAGGGTAGTGGTTATCCACTACACTATGCATCCAAATGTTTGTGGACGCCCATTCTTATTAATGCATTCAGCTAAAGCAGGATAAACTCTTTTTAATTACCCTTGAATTTGGACGAAGGAGCTGGTGTCTTAATATGTTGTGACCAAATAGTGTATCAACCTATTAAAACATCACACAATGCTGATATCTGCAATAAGATATTTTAAGTGGACTCACAGAGTAAATGGAGGTTCCTCTCCCTGTGGGGCAGGTGGACACTCGTGGTGTCGCTCCAGGACCATCCACTTCAATCCCTTTATTTTGCAAAATACTACAGAGTGCTGATGGATCAGGGGAAAATGATACAGTAGTTCCTGTAGCGTCCCCTGCATTAGCACATGTTACATCAATGTTTACAGGATGAAATTCTCAGGTATGGAAAAGCATACTACCATTATAAACATTATATAGGACAAACTCAGATGTTTTTGTTCTTTCTCTTTAGTATAGTTACTGTCTGTTGCCATTTTTATGCTATTTCCACGCTGTTTCACAAGAAATCAATCAGTACTACTATAGAAATAAGAGAAAATACTGAAACACTACTAGAATATAGATTCAGTATCTAATATTCCATCACTATTATGCATTTCTAGAGTAACTCAATTTCAAAATATCTAGCATTACATAAAATACCCACAATTACTGCAAAATAGCAACTTTACAGGAGGAAAAAAAGCAGCATTTCTATTGGTCCATTCACATTAAAATGTAAAAACATAATGAGCCTGGCATTAACATGCGTTTTTGATGATCGGATCACGTTCAGATTTAACTTTGCATCGTCTGCATTAAAAACCAGGTGTAAACACCCTCAAGACGCACCCTGATTAGACTGTGATCGGCTCGCTCAAACCACATTTAAAGGGGGTCAGCTATGGATCTCGCCCACATTTAATTCAAGCGTAAACTAATCGGGTTTTCTGTGATCGGATTTAGTCAGGCAAACGAAAATATGTCGTTAATACAAGTATTAATTACTGGGTACCTTGTCTTGCTCCATCTTCCCCACGTACTTGTGGTTGTGCTAGTCGGTCACATTTCATGATAGAGCTGCCCCCCCCTTCCTCTAAACCGTTCAGTCTTAGTGTTTACAGGGGGTAAATCAGAAATGAAGTATGTGTCTAAGGGTTTCTTAACGCAGGAAAGTAAAATCAGACCTCTTCTGTACACAGTGGGGACAAATTTAACAAATTTAAGTGTAAACAGAATTCGGTCTGTATCCAGATACTGTGTAGATACAAAACATATGTTAATACCAGCTGTGAATGGACCAAATGTAACGACCAACCTAGGTTCAGATACATAAACATAAAAAATATAAATGCAAAATGCGTGTGTGACAGCTACAATGTGGAAATCACTACACACACCTATACTTCCAATATATAAACACTCACCTGTTGTACATTTAGCAGAAAGAAGAGTCTGAGTACACCCTTTGTTCTTCAGCTGGGAAACTGTACGGTTCTCAACCCCGCCAGATCTAAATGAATGACTTGAGTCCTTGGTGAGTTCTGATTGTGCAAGTGTGATGCTGCCCAGCTGTGAGCTCAAGTCTCTTTGAATAGAGGAGTCATTAACGACCCATATTGCAGACTGTGTGCTATTAGGTTTGGACTTTGGACTTGTCTTACCCTCTAGGTTCAAAGGAATAGTTGCAGCAGTGTTTGTGTGACAGACATGCGTATTCCTTAAAGCAGTATTGTGAGTGGGCGTTTTTGTTCTGTGTTGAGAGACAGTCAGGGTCTTGGATGGTGTCTGGCGAGTAGTCAAAGGTATTCCAGAACTTCCAGTCATTTCAGAAGCAGCTTCAGTACGTTTCTGGCTGTGGCTCCGAGACTGAGATAAACTGAAAGGAACGGGCTTGGTACACGTTTTCCTCTTTTGAGCCTTTCCCTGCAGTGATCAAAAGAAAATCAGAACATGATATGGGTCCATACCTTTCCATTATACTGGCTGCATCATAGGGTCATAAAATGAACAGCAGCCTGATATGTCATTGCCAATCCCTGCCCATTCACACTGACATTAGAATAAGCATTTCAGCCTGGACTGCTTATGTAATGAGAAGCAATACCGTTCAACCATTTAGACCAGATGTCATTTACATATGATTATCGACTAAAAGACATCATAACAAAAAAGCCTGTTTAATCTTAAAGGATTCAAAAATAATAATAATAAATTAGGTTGTTAAATGGGCATGGAAAATAACTTGAATTAAATATGTCCATTTAACAGATTATTTGTAATAAATAATGAAGTGCTGATATTACAAATATTTTATTTTCTATTATTATCACTTGTTGTGATGGCTGCAAGACAAATTAGTAAACATGGCAAAAACAAAGCAGGTTTTGACCAAAGACAATTATTGTTCACCAACAATATCTCCTAAATATACATTATACACAATGAGCTGGTTACTTGTGGCCATTTGTAGCCATTGCTTGAAGTTTTTAAAATTTTTGATTTTTAATTATTCATCCCAATATTTTTTGCAAATACTGTTTCATACATAATACAAGTTTTACACTCCATCAATTAAACTCTTCATAATGAAACATGCAGCTGGCCAGTGTTAAAATATTGTCATCGCTCACTCCTACTAGAGGGGCAATTTGTTGCAAGATTGACATAAACAGAATGACCTACCAGCAGTGGCCTCTCTTCCCATCTCTTAAGCCCAGGACTTTGAGAGATGTCTGTTAGAACTGGCTGTAGGGATTTTGCAAGTACTGGAAGCCTGCTGACAGTCTTCAGTTTATTTACTCCTTTAAGGGACTTGGCCGATTCATTTGGGTCCTGATTCTCAGATCCTCTTTTGGACGAGTGGACAGCGTGGGGATGGGTCCTCAAATTGTCCAAAAGTTTATTCGACTTTTGATGCTTCAACAGCCTGTTGGTTTGAGAGGGAGAGTTTTAATGAAGATCAACTACTAGATCTTATGTCATGAAAACACACAGTACTGTGCAGATGCTTTAGGCACCTGAGCACATCATTCAAAACATCACAACATCACAACATTACTCCAGATATCATTAGAACAGATGAAAGCTGACGAACAAAGCTTGGTTCCAGATTTCTCCTGGATGCCTTGCCCCTCTAGACTAGCCCTCAGACAGCCAGCGCTTGGACTCAATTCCATCACCAGCTCACCTGATTTGACATCATTAAGCCCTGATTTACCAAACCAGGTGTTGGATGATGACTCAGAATAATGGTAGACTCATGAGGAGAACATTAGAGAGGGTAGAACTAATACAGTGATGGTAAACCAATAGGTTTTGTATTTATTCCTAACTAACTTTACTTCCTATTAAACTATTAACAAACACTTAGCTACTGTTCAGGCTCTGTCTATTCTAATTTTTGCACAGTACTGCATGTCATGTAGTCAAGTTAGGAAGTAATGAAAACGAGTCCATTTACCCTGTATTTTCCTTCTGGCTTTTCTTCTGGGGACAGAGAGGAGTGGTTGAAGATGCCATTTGGTTCAGTGTTGGGTTTCAAACGACTATTAAAAAAGAAAAAGACAGTTTAGTCAGCTCATGACTGCACAACCAATGAAGATATGATTAATAAATACATAGTGCTGGATATTACAACGACACACAAACACATCTGAAACCAAAACAAGCAGATTTTCATCAAATTCAAGCACAAGACTTTAGTTTCAAGTAGTTTAAGGTCTTGCAAATGAGCTGAACTCAGTAAACAGGCATATTTCCCCAGTTTTAGTTGGTTTTAACTAAAAGAGGGAACTTTTATCTAGCTAGAATAACGAGCACCAAATTAGCTGGTGCTCAAACTAACGTTAGCATAGCTAGCTAGCTAGTCTGCTGACTATACTAGGCTTGCTATGAAGAATAAAATATACAAATGAAGGGATACTTACTCAGTAAACCCGGGTAGAAGATGGGCTGTTCTCCGGGCTGGCTTTCAGCAGCAAACCGCTACAACACTCCACTCGAGGTTGTTGACTTCCGGGATACACAGTAATTTGTAAAAAGCTCTCCTCTCCATTGGCTGGCGCGCACCTGCCCTCGACCAATCGTTGAGCTCTAACAGCACTTCTATGGAAACCAAGATGCGGCTTTAAACCACGTGATTGTTTTTGGGCCATAACCGCCGCAGCATTAGGCTCGGTCTCGAATGGCTCCCTGCTAACTACTAGTGCACTAGTGTGTGAGTTTTGGCGTTTTGCTTCTACAATTGCATATTACAAATATTGTAAAATATGTCGCGTATAGTACAACTGAATATCAACCTTTGACATATTTCTGCGTTGTTTGAGTACAGTAGCCGTTATTTTAGTCCTACGTAGTGCACTACGTAGGGAGCAGGGAGACATTTGAGACTCAGCCTCGGGCTTTCAGCAGTAGGGATGGGTCAAAGCGCTATCTTTGTTGTGTTTTCTATCCGATACCAACTGTGTGATATCTAAAGTGAAACCCAGCCAATGTTAACACACACACACACACACACACACAAACACACACACACATGTCACATGTCCAAATTCAGTTGCTTTAAGTTACACCCATTGCTGACACAGATGTGCAAATACACACACACACACAACTTAAATTAGTCACTGTAGAAAAGTACTGCCAATAGAATAGGACTCTCTGAAGCAGATGAACATCATCCTATTTGGCACTATGCCTCATAAAAGATGTGGGCTAGAGGGGTATGACGGCCTCCAGCATTGAGCTGTGGAGCCTTGAAACTGTGTTCTCTGGAATGACAGTGCTCTACTTATCTAATACTTTTGTGATGAGTTGGGGAGTTTGGGATGAGTTGGGTGGTGATAATCCGGAACATCCTGATCTCACTAACGCTTTTGTTGCTGAATGCAATCAAATCGCCACAGCAATGCTCCAAAATCGACCCCAACAGAATTGTTAATATCTTTCATTTTAGGAGAAACATTGAGTGTAAAGGCAGGTGTCCCAATACTTTTGTCCATACCATGTATTTAAATCTAGACATCTGAAACAACTTAGATGACACTTTTTTTAAGTCATTTGAAGTAAGTGAAGTAAAAACAACATCAGACTTGCATTTGTGATGCAGCGTCTTGCAGTTAGTTGTGTTATATAGGAATTCTCCAGTCAGTCTCCTCCCCAAGAGGTGAAATGCCTCAGTTAGGTTAAGGTTAGCCTGAAACTTTACACCGTTTCCACAGATGAAGTCCTCTGTTATGTTGACAGTGTGTTTTGGTCATGGCCGTGCTGCATAATGAAGCTCTTTGCATAATGAAGCTCTCTGCAAACCTCTGGTGCTACCATAAAGAGCTCCATCACTAATAAAGCTCAGCAAGACTGTTCCAGAAGCAGCCATGCAACAACAGGCATGATACTACCTCCACTATGGTTTTATACCATGAGCAGATCCTTTGTTTCTCCACATTTTGGTCTTTCCACAATTTTGGTAGAGGATCATTTTGCTCTCTCAACCTCTGTAGCTAATTCCAGTCAGGCTTTCCGATGCTCACTGCTGATTATAGGTTAGCGTCATGTACCATGGCTTCTTTCTCTGAGTCTTTTATGAACAATGAGTTCACCTTCACCTCTGCACTGTGGTGCTTGGTTTATTCTTTTGAAACACAGTCTTTACAGGCAAAACCCAAGGCTCAGTAGAGCAGGCCTTTAAACACTTAAACAATCAATGTAGCTGGAGGAATCTGGACAGCAAGAAACACCTCAGTCACTTTACAGTATTTTTACTTAATACAAATGGGTTCAAGTAAAAGGTACCATGTTTTTGAGTTGTTTGAGTTTATAGCAAAAACCGAAGTATTGGACTTGCTGTTCCAGTTTCTTTTTAGGGGAGACTGTCTTCTTCTGAAATACCTTTAGAATACATGTTTTCCTGTTAGCACTCTACAACTAAAAGTATTTATTGTTTCTTCTGAAATTAAGGGGAAGTTTCTACTGTCCAGGGAAGAAGGAGTTCTACTAGATTTTGCTGTGAGGATTTGACTGTATTCAGTAATAAGAACATTAGTTACATCAGGATAATAGACAATAGTCATCATAAAATGATCCCAACTTTAGCCCATGTCTGACATTAGGCATGGTGCCAATAGAGTCTAATTCTCCAGAGAATCCTATTCTGTAGACAGCACTAGACAAGGATTAGACAAGCTGTTTGTGTATGTGTGTGTGCATTTGCACATCTGTGTCAGCAATTTGTGCAACCTAATGCTTAAAATACATTCTTTGGAAGGTGTGTCCACAAACATTTAGACATGTAGTGTAGATCACACAACTGAAAAGGTGCATGCATGATTTATCATTCAATCATGTAAGTGTTGGCCTGCCTGAAAGCTACCTTATTTACCTGTAATGCATTCCCAGTTTGCCCTGATTTAGAGTTGCAAATAAATTCATAAATTCAATAAAGAACAAAACTACAAGCAATAAAATATGTTAAAAAATATCTTTAATTGAGCTTGTTTGAAAAAATCTGTTCATACCTTTCAAATTATCAAACCAAATAGTGTAGACAATAGCTGGCTAGGACAATGTCAACATGTCTAATTTTCAATATGCAGTGGATCCGTGTTTAGCGTGCGCATGAAGTGGCGACACTACTGTTGATGCTTTCATGTATTCCATCAAAAATGATATTTGAGATACAAAATAAACCCTGAGAGGAACTGTGTGAAGAAACATGAATCATTTTTCAAGACAAACTTAACACACAAGAAAACACTTCGAAATGTAAAACACGTACATAGATCAAACAAAATACAACAGATGTGATGACAGAGAAGCCCAAAACTAAAATTCAAATGGGAAGTTTAATCGGTCTTAAAGGGCAGAAGAAGAATACACCTTATCCTCAGATTGACTCGAATGACCAAACGCACAGTTTCCCCCCCCCCCCTCATTTTGTCAGAAGTATCTTTTTGAACCACGTAAACGTTGATCAGATAATTAACAGTTGGACATTTGGGGAAGCCAATTACACAAAAGAACATGTTTACACTTGCCTACTCATTATTTTTTTGTCATACTAGCCAATGGAGGAGACCTAAAAAATTAAAACAATAATAAAAAATTAATCCAGATTTAGTACAAACATATTCAACCCCTCTAGACAGAATATTAAAAAACAAAAAAAACAAAAACAAAAAAAAAAAACACTAAAATATCTGGAGGGGTAGAGCAGATAGTGAACAGTAATGAACTGGCAAAACTATAGAATACATTAACTTCATTATCACCTTACCAATGTCATAAAACATCAACCAAAAATAACATTTACCCTATACAAATAAAAAGGTCTAAACAGCTCGCTGTTAATCTCTCACACATTTCCCAAAACATTAAGGTATCTTTGTACAAGATGTTAAGAAAGATTCAAATGCAACAAACCTTTCCTTGTAGCTATAACAAAATTACACCGATTATGTACACTAGACTTTAATACCCCCCACCCCCCAAATCTGTCATGACACTACACTAATTCCATTTTAGATGCATTACCGTTTTACTAAAAAGGTACCACACCACTCCTGCTGAAATCAGCTGGCAGAAACTACATTTAAACAAATAAATGGAGGCAAACAGGAAACAAAGAGCAAGACAACATCGAGACATCCTACCGTCCGACCGTGCCGAGTGACTAGAGATGTATATTTACAGAGCTGGAACACGTTAATCAGTAGAAATACATTATATGACTATGATGAAAACAATACATTAAAGCAAACAGTGACAAATGAGCACTCGCTAGAACCTAGAGCAGACCAAGGTGCTGAGGGTACAATCCAATTTCCTGTTTACATTTCTTAAGCTAGCCTTAAATCACCTGCAAACAAGCATCACCATCAGTCCTGGATTACTACCCATTTTTTTGCGATAGGAGCACTGACCACATGGTAAAAGACGACGGCGCTGGCCAAAAGCATTCACAGTGAAATATGTATGTATATGTGAGCGAGTATGATAAAGACCTATGTCAGACATAGATCCTGTTAGCAGGACTGCTTACTCTTTAATTTTGGACCAGAACTGCAAAACAAAAGCAACATAACTTTTTCAAATGGTAAACTTCCACATGTTCTTTTACAACATTACTACTAAAAGTGACAAACTTTTAACGTTTAAAAGTCAGGTGTATTCAGTCTTATACCTAAAGTCACAATCAATTTCAGATGTCTGGTTTTGTTGAACTAGTCAACAACGACAAACAATATATAAAAGGTAAAGGAATGATTCTTAAATAAAACAAATTTACTCCAACTGTAGTGACTGAGGTTTTCTTCTTCAGTGTTGCACGGAAGCTACCAGACTAATATATTGGAGACCAAAATTGATGACTCCCTTCCCACTCCTGCTTTATTTTCTGAAATTGCTGATTGTGGCTTTTAAAAGGTCTTCTCAAGGTTTGTTAAAAGCTTACAAGTTAATTCATCCAATGCATTTTACACATAAACAGACAACTGAGAGCCTTTCAGCCTGACAGAAGCTTCTTTCCCCTGGTAAACAGAATCTATTTGAGCAGCATTCTCTTTCTGAATTTCAAGAAATTATGAAGGTTTCCTTTACGTTACCCTTTCAGGGACAGCATTGCATTATATAATTTGTTAACAGTCCCAATCCAGCTTTAGCCTTCATTACTTTAGTAGCGGTGAACTCAACCACCCATGAGATCCTTTGAGCTATCTGAAGTCAGTACAACTTCCCTGTGGAACTGAGTGGAGCCAGTCAGATTGGTTATTTGTGTTACATGCAAAGGAAAAAGGCTGCAAGTCTTGCTTCATTATATTTCTACCATCACTAGACTTGCTACAGGAAAATGCTGCTCACACGCTTAACACACACTTCTGCTTTCTCCAAATTCCTCTGTACTATGACTTACTGCCCAAGTGATGATCACTTGGTAACTGAACCACTGCTACTCTAGAAATAACAGGGCTTTACAATTAACTGCAACTGCACCTGTAGGGGCCAAATTTAGAAATTGATCATATACCATTAATACATACCAATTATGTAGCCGAAACAGTAACTTTACTGAAGCCATATCCGCACTAACCCCTTAAGTGCTTTGCAGCCTTTAGTTATAGTTTTACACGCAAACAGTATGTAATAACAGATTAACAAAGAGAAACAGATGGCTAAAACGTTAAATAAATGAGTAATAAAAAAAGCATGCTAAAAAGAGGAGGTATTGAGCTTAAATGATAATTAGCACATTTTACATGAAAAAGTCACAATCACAAGAGTAAAAACAGCCATGCCACCCTTTGTTCTCTCACATTCAGTCAGACAGTGTCCTTTTTCTCCCGTCTTTTACAGCCAAGCCATTCTGTCCTAATTTATCGCTTCCATTCTCCTTTGCCCCATTTCTTCCCCACACATCACTCTCTTTTCCAGTGTCCTCTCACAAAAGAAGCTTGCCATTGCGGTGTATTTTCAGAATCTTTCCCAGTCTCTGTTTAGCTGTGGCAAGTCCTTTCTTTGGACGTTTCCCTATAAAAGAAGACAAATAACAATGGGGTACAGTCGATACAGACAAGCCCTTTTGTTCTGGCAATGAATGGAAAACCATCTTATAGTATCTTATATAGTGGTGCAATATGCATGCTAGTTTTGGGTACAATGTTGGTGTGTCCCTATGTTAAATGTAAGTCCTTTAAAAACAATGCAATGTGATTTCCTGTAATATGGAATATAGAATAATGTAGAATAAAACAAGGAAGCACCTGGCCTGCACTGCTGTTTAGACTTGACATGCATCCAAAAATACTACTAACGTCCACAATTCCAAATTATAATATAAATAATTTTTAAAAACTTAGTCTTTTGAAACCGTGCATTTGTTTTTTTACCTTGTCCGGCACCAGCAGACCCAGGACTTGCCAGTCCAGCAGGTGAGGGTGTAGAGGGTGAGTAATTGCTGCTGTTCTGTGGAGAAAGAGAAGGTCGTCTTGAGGTGAGAAACACCCCTGGGGCCATTGCAGCACTTCCTCTGGGACCGCCTGGGCCGAAGGGTCCAGCTGTGTACTCATGGTCCAAAAGGCTGGCGGAGTAGGCCTCCACTCTTCTTTCCTCTGCGATGCAGTCTGCGGGGGGCTCAGGAGGCAGTGAGGGGGACAATGGGCTGGAGTCTGCCGGCAGTTGAAGTTGGGATGCTGCTGTATGGGCCTTCTCTTGAGGGACCTTCTTTTTTGTGTATTTTCTCTTGGTTGTGGTCTTCTGTTGCTCCTAATATCAAAGGAAGAATGTCAAATACCCCACGTTTCACTTAAAAGACTGCATAGTGAAAACCTATCCCTGCATTAAAGCATGGTGCTCACCTGCTGTGCCAGTTTGGCAGCGGCGGCAGCGAGCCCAGTCTCTACTGATGCCACCCTGACACCTTCCCTCACTGGTCGCTCCTGCTTAGGCAGGGTGGGGGTTACTCGAGCTAGAAAGTGTGACAAAGACTGGGTCACTAACGTACTGGCATTCTATTTAAATCACTACTAAAATAAAATACTTTTAGTACAAGCTGGTACCTTTTGGGCTCCATGGTGTATCATCCCAGTTCCTCTTTCTCTTCATCTTGGACTTCATTGTGTGGTCCTCCTCATCTGACTCTAATGATGGGTAGACTACATAAAAGAGAAATATCCAAAAAACGATAGGAGTCAAAGAATAGAGTCAAAGATCTTAGGAGTACCAACAATAAAGGTGTTAGGGAACAACAACTTCTAAACCCACCATACTCAGAGTCTTTGAAACAAGTTCCCAGTGTCTCCTGCTCATCAGGACTCTCTTCTTCACTTAAGTGTCTGGCAGGCCTTTTGATGGGCCGTTTGCCTGGCCTCTGAATAGTGGCTTTCTTCTCACCCTTCTTCTGAGCACCACTCACCCATGCTGCTCTCCTGCCCTTTTCATTCATGACCCTCAGCCCCTCTCCCCCTCCGGACATTGAGATAGGAGAGGAAGAGGAAGAAGATGATGAAGAGGAGGAGGATGAAGAGGAGGAGGATGATGAAGAAGGGGGATTGGCCATGGACAGCATGCCCTGGATGGCGTCACGGGTGCTGGGAGAGGCTGGAGCCTCCTCGCTACATGATGAAAACAGAAAATTTAGAACTGAAGCTCCTAATAAATACAATGTGCTTTTCCCGTGTATATCAACGCTTTCAGCTTATGTACTGGTACATCAATTCAATTCAATGGTTCCGTAAAAACATACACATTTTATCTGTGCATCACTAACCACTAAGATGTTGGAGGCAAGAGAAGGACATGGTATATTCTGTACCTGAGTGCTGGGTCCAGGCCAGCCACCTGCTTGCTGGCCTTGAGTAGGTCCAGAATTCCTCCTGCTCCTCCCTTTACCCCTTGAACAGTGAGCATCTCTTCATCTGTGGTGTAGTCCTCCTAAGGGACGCATATAAACATAAGGTCATGCCTAACTATAATTGGACACATAGCAATTGTAGCACTATAATTATGGAAATGGAAATACTACATGGTCTAACAGGTTTACCTCAATATCAAAGTCCACCTCCCCCGGTTCTCTGACTCTGTGTGGGTCTGTGCATGGTTTTGCCCGAGGTAGTTTCCTAGGAAGACCTGTTGCATAAAAGTACTGAGTTATATCTCCTATCTAATCCACTGAAATGTCTTCTGAATTATATAAAAAGTGAAACCAAAAAATAGGCCGGATCCTACCAGCTAGTTTCTTTTTGCTGGATACAGCTGGCCTCCGTCGAGGGGGAGGACTTTCATCAATCTGAAGCTCATCTTCTGAATCGAAGTCTGAAAGAGCTGAGCTGCTTGTAAGAGGCTGAAACTGAGCAGTGCGTCCAGCTCCATTAGCACTGCTGGAGCGGCCCGCCTTCTTCCTGAAAAGACAGCGAGCATGAGAGAGTTACATTAGAAAAGTCACAACAAAAGACATCTACATTACTATAGCAGAGCTGAAAGAAACCACTCATACCCTTGTATCTTGCCATTGGTCAGGACCAGCTTGAGCTTGCTTTTGTTTATTTTCCCTTCAAAGTCATCTAGACAGGCACCATGTAGGTCCATCTTTTGTAAAAACAAACACAATCAAGAACAAACTACAATACATCAAATCATTTTCCAAAACAATATTCCTGTTTTTGCTAAATAATAATAAAAGAAAATGGACTGCAGAGAGTACTTTTCCTCAAGCGCTGAACATATGAGCAATACAAAAACAAAAAATGAAAAAGCACTGATTTAAAGAAGGCCAGCTTAAATTACAATATAACTCACCTTGCTCTTGTTCTTAGTTTTATTTCCTGGCTGGAATTTCTTGAGGGTGTGTTTAGTGTGAATCTCAAGCATATCCAACTCCCCTGCCTCTGTCTTCATCTCCTTGACTTTCTGGCCCTTTTTCTTGGGTCCTGGAGGGCCTAAACCCCCTCCTCCAGCCACATCCTTAGGTTTTGGGCCCCTCTTTTTACCTGGGGGTCTGCCAGAGTTCAGAGGAGTAGTTAATGGGACTTTGGGATGAGGAGAAGGAAGGCCCTGTGAACCACCGAATGGAGCCCCACTTCTGCCAATATTCTGCTGGAAGATATCCTGACAGGAAACAAACATGCAAATAATTGAGTAAAAGCTGGATTTGGATTTGCATTTTTACCTCAAACACCCTAGGGGCAGGTTTCTCAAACAGAGATTAAACCTCATTGTGATCTACATTACAATCTTAATGGTATTTCAACATTTTAAAAGTTCTGTCTAGCCCATAGATAGGCTTCTGGGTCTGGAAAACTGGCCACAGATGTTAAAACTCTGGAAAAGCAAATTGCTTCCAGATAAACAAATAAAACAGAGTGACATTCACCTCCACAAGTCTTATCTCTTTAGCCAGATCCTTCACCAGCTGCTGTGTCTTTATAGTTTCTGGGATCTCATCCTCATGTTCAGCCAAGGACTGAAAAGCAAATAATCACCAAATGTTCCAGTAAATTCTGTGTTGAATCTGAATGTATGCCTTTAAATAATATATGTGAACATCATCATGGACTGGAATTTGCTTCGAAGTTATACTTATGTTGCATGCAGAATGACTTCATGTCACCCCAAAATGTAAATTATGTTTAGACTGACGGTATGATTGTCAAAGATCTTTAGATTACCTCTTTGCGGGTCCAACTTCGGAAGGCATTGTTCAGAGCCTTGGCTCCATTAACCAGGTAAGAAGCAGGATGCCGACGATTTTCCCTTAGACCTACAACAAACACAAAGAAACTAGGTTTGACTTCATTAATTAACCTGTAACGCTATCAGCAGTAAAATAAAGCCTCACTGGAGGTTAATAACACACTCCTATTGTGATAGCGTGTTCATACAGATTGAATAACAGGTAGCAATTGAAATAGATTTTTATGTTTCATGACTTCTGAATACATATTAAAAGAAACAGTTGTGAAGCATTACCTCTGAACGTGTCAAGCAGGTGCTTGCCAACATACCAGCACACTGTCTCAAAGTTAGGAAACTTAAACAAGTCTGCTGTGCTGAGTCTCTTCTCTATTTCGTAAGCCCTGACAAAGACAAAAGAAAAGAAACAAATGTTAGCAAAAAAAAAAAAAGTTCATGTTTTCCATACAAACAATAGTAGTAAGATGTTGTATTAATTTTACAATTTCAAGGTCACTTTACAGCACAAAGGAAATAAGTAAAAAAAAAAACAACAAAAAAAACAAAAAAACAACAACATCAAAAAAAACAAAACAAACAAACTACAAGACAGAGGAAGGACAGAAGTATTAATCAGGTGTGATTTGAAAGAGGAGACAGAAGTACAGTCCTGGAGAGATTGGGGTAAGGAATTCCAGAGTTTAAAGGATCTGCTGACAATAGTGGCAAGTGTAGTGTAAGGGACAGTGAGTAAGCTGCTGTCTGAGGACCTGAGGGTATGAGAGAAACAGTAAGGGTGGAGGAGCTCTCCGCCAGATCATGAAGGGCTTTAAAGGGAGTGGAGAGAATGTTAAACTTAATGCGTGATGAGATTGAGAGTGACGTGTGCAGATTTTCTATTGTAAGTGAGAAGTCTGGTCACTGAGTTTGGAATGTATGGAAGCTTGCTAATGTAGGAGAACAGCAAATATAGTTGGGAGACCAGTAAAAATTGAGCTAATGTAATCCATATAGGATAAGCACATACATCATAGTATTCCTAACATTCAAACAAAACAAACAGGTGAGCAGAAACATCTTACCTAAGCTGCATGTCTATGTTGAGGCTGTGAAGGAAATTTCCACCAAATGCCAAGCAGTCAACAGGGGTGAGAACTGCATGGATCCAACCTGGAAAAAACAGCATTACAAAACAGTAAGATGTATGTTTTGGATTAAAACATGTTCAGATCTTCATACTCAACTGTACGTCTGGACTGCATACCGAACAATCACTGCAATAACTAATTAATTACCAACAACGATACTGTAAAGGACAACTGCATACCAGTAGGGATAAAGAGAGTGTTTCCTTGCTTGACTGAACATTTGTAGCACATGTCCACTTGGTCCCCAAAGAAGAGCTCATTCTGATTGGAGGAGGAGCTCCAGCGCTCAAACAGGGCCAGATTGGCGGGTGTTGGGCGGATCAGGTAAAAGATCTTCTCACCCTGACATAAGAAAATCCAAGATTCCAAAATTGTCACCAATACCAGTAAACAAGCTAAAACTTTCTTTTTTACCACGTACTGCCATTAAATGAATGTGCCTCACCCGCAGCACATGGTACCACACAGAAGTCCCGCCAAAATCAATGTGGAAGTCTGTGTAGCTGTCCTTCACCCCCATTAGGCAGTACTTTTGCACATTTGGCCTTTCGAACACAGATTCCTCTGGCCAGAGGTTTTCCACCCATGACAATTTCCTTACAATCTTTGGTGTCTCTACCAGGTTAGACAACCTACAGGCATACAGAGAGAATATACAGCATACTGAGTTAGTGGACAACAGAACACAACACAACTTGAAGGTATGCATGTTCAGTTAATGATCAATTCACATATTCACGGTAAAAATACACCAATTAGTTAAACATGCAACAAATCTTACCTAGTATCTGAAAACTCCAGGCTTATTACATTGAGCACTCTGTCTCGGTTTGGGCTGTTATAGTATGTGACAAAATCCCCAAGTTTCATCTTCAGGTCTGCCTGACGGATCACGTCGATTACGTCAATTTCCTTGTCAGTTCCTAGTAGACAAAGCATTTTTTCAGCATATGATGAAGTGTACATTGGCTGATAGCAACTTTCAACAAATGAAACAATACACATCATGCACATCATTTGAAAAGCAAGTAAGTGTGTTTACCAATATAGTGCTCAACATCAGACACAGAGAAGGATGAAGGGGGCAGACTCATGCCCAATCCATCCCGCCTCAAGACCAAGACTGGGACACTGAAAGAGCGCTCCTCGAGAAAGTCAACTGTGAGTTGGGCTCCTGTTGGCTTTAACAGGACTTCATCGGCACTAAAACGAAGATCAAAATCACATATGACGAATGAGCCTCTCATCACACATACACACACACACACAACACTTTCAATGTTATATATCGATTTTATCTAAATGGCAAAAATTACCTTGGGAAGGTCCGGCTGCGTAACTCTCGAACAAACTGAGGACTCCCAGTCTTCACGGGCCGCCCCGACTCTCGTCCACTGGCTGCAGCATCAGTCTGTTTAGAGCTCCCACGTCGTTTACGCACTGTGTCAAGTGAAACAATGCATACCTTTACATGACAGAACAAATTAATTTCTTAAATAGTGACTATGTAAGCCTAAATACTGGGGACAGACCTTAAAATAACAACAACAAAGTAACTAACATGTTTCACAACAGCCCCAGCTGTACCCTAGAGACCCAACTTACTATTTTTACTATTTTAAAGTCCTTTTAAAAAGCATTTAAAGATCACTAAGACAAATAAACAGACTTGGACAAAAGGAGATACTTACTGACAGAAGGTCCATGTGTCACTTGACAGTTAGGGCAGTGATACAGGTCAATGTCTGCTGACTTGTCTTCTTCCACTCCAACACAACTATAACAAACCATACGTACTGTAAGACTTGTGAAAATCAGTACAGAGTGAGGTATGAGATTTAAACTCATCACACTTACCTTCCATGAAACCAGTCCTGACAAACATCACACTCTATCATGAACCTTGTGACATCGTAAGGGAGTCGGCACAAGCAGTACACAGGAACAGATGCCATACTGGACTTGTGGGAGGACTACTTGAGCAGTGGAAGATAATAAGTCTTAAATTTTGATCTCTTTTCAGCCACCACAGTGTACAGAGTGGTCCAGCTCGCTGGTCAGCAGTAAAACTTCAGTCAGCTTTGGTCTCAGTCACATTTACTGCAATATGTCAGACTGTGGAAGATGATGGCAAGGCCGACAACACAAATAAAGGCTTCCGTCACCTCTACAGTCAAACTCGGCAGCCAGCGCAGGCCATAATCTGACACCTGTTGAAACAGTGATGAAACTATTCAGGGACAAATCATCCTTGTACTGTTAGTTTTATATAACAAGCACACTTTAATTAATTCATGCCTACTTTAAACACTGATACTACAAGCCCAGATTGCAAGTGACCACATGCCTTGATTAGATTAAATGACTAAACTGTGAAAGTAGATTAATCCGATCCAAGAGGAGAGTTTTTGCAAGCTCAATGTAGTTATGATTACCGTACAATTCAAGCATATGTAAGAAGATGCTCAAAAGTTGCTATATATATATATATATATATATATATATATATATATATATATATACACATATACAAGTAAGTACAAGCCATGCCTTGGTCACATCCTGTGCAGTTTAATGACAGCTAGCCATCACTTAATTGCTTGTTTGATTGAAGCCCAATTGCTTAAGTGCTCAAACTATGGAAGTGATGATAATACTATAATGTATTGCAGAATATATTGTAAAATTCAGCTATTTTATAAATATTTGTAAATAATAAACACAGACATGTAGCACATCTTGACATAGCAAAACATATGCATAACATATCCACAAATGCAGAAACACAGTAAAGATGCAGTTTAAATATATTTAACAGACCCATTTTTGGCCATTTTCATAAACTGCAGTTGGATATTTCATGAATACATGTTTAATATGCATTTGTTCCATATAAGGAACCCAAGCTACATTAGCTAGTCTATGTTCAATAGTGGCAAATCCAAGGATAGGTATAAATCCACTCCGGGAATTCGTTCCTGCCGCCGGGGCAGCTCAGCTGCAGCTGAACCGCCTACGCAGTAGCCACAAAATCCTGGGGTGGATTCTCACTTCCTGGACCTGGACCTGCCACCCCTGCCTATGTTTAGCCAAACACTCGCAATGGCTTTTTGCTCAACTGTATCCATAAAACGTTCATTATTCGCCCACAATGCGACTAGACGTGCTGCAATAGTTACAAAAAAGGTAAAAACGCCCTGGGAGCGGTGCTTTTTTGTAAGCCGTCCATCTGAGCAGCTTATAACACAGTTAGCCAACATGCTAACGTGTTTACAGCGCTGCGCACTAACGTTAGCGGATCTATTTATCAGCTAACTTTAAGTTTAACGTCCAAGTTAGCCGTACAGCTGCTATATCCCAGCTACCAGTGCTAATTCTGATTAACAGCTATGTAATAAACATCGACACGTTGCACTCAGCGCCATCGCCCGCTTCCAACCAAAGCAGACAAAAGACTTCGCGCAAAGCCGCTGTCAAGTCTTACCGGGTTTAGAGTGCCGCTTCTTGACCGCGGGCCAGGCGAGTCATACCGGTTGGGGTCCTTGGGAAAATCCGAGGCGGCGTAAGGCCTAGTTTAGGAATACTAAGCTGCTTTCCGACTGTGGTGTTTGCATTGTTTTTGTTGTTTTCGCTCATTCAGAAACGTGAGTTAGTGACTAATAAGCGCAAAGATACGACATAAGGCGTATCAGAAGAAGTGCAAAGCTACAGCTCTGTTCAATTCCCTACATAAACATTGGCGGTGGAGAGTATCCATGTCAACACACCCGAGCAGCGACCACTGTCTGCAGCAGGGGGAACAAGATCAGCCCAGCTACATTTCGGATTAACGGGCCTGGGCTCCCAACTAGCCCTCTGTCCACACTGCAGTCAGATTTCCCTCTGAGAAAACTCAACCATTTGATTTAAAACATTTTTGCAAACCAGTAGTTGGTTAATTAAGACCACAGGGCTGATGTTGGGGGGATATTGGAAAGCTGGGGCAACTTTAAGTGATCAATAATCCTGAGTTCAGAGATTTCTCCCTGTCTGTGATTCCTCCCAGTGCTAAAACATTGACTACAGGCCAATGTGGGGTGAATATATCAAACAAGTGGGACAAGTAAACTTTAGGTTTCCTTATGTTATGTGTGTGTGTGTATATATATTATTTACTTAAATGATCAAAATCATTACTTTTTGTGATCAATATTTTATAAACAAGTTAACACATTGATCACAAGCTCTCTGTTGAGACGCCCAAGATATGCATACATTAGATACCAATAATAGTGATGAATAATATAATGAGAATAGTAGTGAAGAAAAGACATGCATATTAAAGCAAAAAAAAAAAAAGTAAATAAATAAATAAATGAACTCGCTGTACAGGATCATGTATACCAAGGATCATTTAACAAACTCATATAAGTTAACAAACTGCTCTCATTATTTTAACAGTTTCTCAGTATTTAACCAGGACAGTTGTTCTTTTCGCCCATTTTTGTCCTGGCCATTATACATCACAGAAGAGTAATGTCCCGAAAAGAAGTAGTCCAAAGAAGAAGTGCAGGAATGGAGGGATCAAAAAACATCACTGAATTCAGAGACGTCTCTGTGTGATAACTCACAGTGCTAAAACAGTGATAAACACAATTATCAAGACTACAGGCTGATGTTGAGTGAATATTGATTAGGTAGGAAACTTTAACTTGCAGATCAATCATTTCTGGGAGATTGGAAGACTCCATTAGTAAACCTGGGGCAAGATTCACTAAATTGTTCCTTAAAAAAACAAAAATAAAAACAAAACAAAAAACAATACAGATAAACACAAAAAAGGTAAACACTAAGTATACTGTGGAAGAAAAGATTTGAATACATTTCTTAGTGTTGACCTTTTTTGTGTTTATCTGTTTTTGTTTTTTTTGTTTCTCATTTTAAGGAATTATTTAGTGAATCTGGCCCCAGGTTTACTAATGTTACTAATTAGTCCAATCCCCCAGAAATGATTTTTATTTTTATATTCAAATATATATATATATATATATATATATATATATATATATATATATATATATATATATATATAAAATTAAGTATGTTTTTAATACTTGAATATAAAAATAATGTTTACATTCTGCAGATTCCTGCAAAATTATCATTTTGTGGGTCCAATCAAACCCTATATTGCTCAAAGCCTTCATTATATATACAAGATGAAGTTACATACTCTTGAAAATAGAATGACACAAACCTAAAGAAAATAAAAAGAAATACCATAATATTGTGAAACTGACAGAATCTTTTAAAAAAAAACTTTTGCTTTGCCCAGAACTAGTCACTACTTAGGGGCTTGAGTTTAAAATAAATAACTTTTCTGAAACACCACAATGGAAGCTATATGAAAGTATACTATATACGTGAATACAGAAATGACTTATTACATAAAGTATCACCTACACCTAAGACAAATACACATACAGTGTATCGTAATTATTCTTTAAAACGTACAGCAGTGTGTCCTCAGTAGTGGATTTATTTATTTATTTATTTATTTATAATTAAACAGTCAACAACATGTTATTTGACCAGATGTGCCAGAATTGTTGCATACAGATGTGTGTACAGTGCATAAATGTGACCTCATTGTAAATATCAGGCTGATGTAACAGACTGTCACACAGCTTTCTGTGACAACAGATGAGCAGCTAGTTTACTCAAATAGTAAAGAGGTGAACAAAATACACTCAACCTATTGCCAATAGAATAGGACTCTCTGGAGCAGACAAACATGAACCTACTGGCCCCAGGCCTAATGCCAGGTGTGGGCTAGAAGGGTAGCCCACAGTGGAACAGTGATTTCTGGAATGATGGTTGGTGCTCCATCCAATACCTTTAGGATGAGCTGAAGAGTTGGAGATGAGATGGGGTGGGGATGGTCTACCATGGACAGTAAAAACAGTTAGTCCAACAAAAGCTAAACTTATATTTTGAATAGTGCTGATTTTAAAAGAAACCAAGAATGAGCAAGTGTCCCAATACTTTTGTCCATATAGAGTATGTGTAGAAGATTTGCTTCATGGAATCTTGCTCCACTGTTGTCCAGTAGAGGGCGTTATTAGCAAAGCAGTACCAGTAAGATGCACCCAAACTGAAAATGTAGCTTTCAATAGCAGCATGGTGTTAAATCCTGCTCAGAGTGCCTACCAACATTAACACAGGCATGTTGAGTATGTCATCCTTTATATCAGTTACACACAGTGTTCTGTGATTCAGGGCTGAAGTGCTGTTCATTGTGGTTTAGCTGAAGTGTAGTATGTTATCATTAACTCAGTCAAACCTTTAGTTTCAGCAACTGTCTTGTGTGAAGTGTGTGAAGTACAACATCCTATAAACTACAACAGACTGGTAGAACAGACTCGGTAGTACATCATTAAACCACAGAAACCAGAGAACCATTGATCCATTTGCTAAATATCACAGAATGAAAATAAGAGTTTTTTAATAAAAATTGGTTACATGATATATTACAGAGGCTCTTGCTTTTGTCTGTCACTGTTGGCTAACCTTCTTCACACTGAATGGAAGTGTGATTTTTCCTCTCTGAGTCACTGTGCTGTGAAAGAAGCAGAATTAGAAATGCAACACATGCTGGTAAATGGCTCTACTAATGGCTGCATATGACCACCATTAAATGAAGCATTAAAATTGTACATGTAGCTTTAAATTGTACATGGATCTTGTAATTAGTCACAGATTTCAGCACATACGTTTGGCCCATGTCTGGCTATTACTCCTACATCCTTAATCATAGCCTTTTTCCCAGTGTAGTATTTTGTACAATTGTACAATTTCAATTGACTGTTCGGTTTTATGCAAGATCATTTTTGTGTTGGGCTGTGGGGTGGTTTATGTCTGCATTACTGAGGTAAACTGTGCAGAAAGCTGCAGATTAAGAAGCATGAATCAGTCACAGACTATGTAAAAATGCCTTTACCAAATAAAATTGAATCTCTATATTGAATATTCACCTTAAAATACAATATATTATTTCTGTTAATATTTACTTGTTGTGTTTTACTGTTGACATGTTAAACATTAGATATTGAGAGTATGGTAATCCTTCATCACCTAGTTTTATGTATAAACTTCAGTATGAGTCCCACCTACAGAACAAACTACCCTAGAAAAAAACCCAGCTGGCCACCAACGTCAATGGACATTATCTTATCTGTCAGCTGATCAAAATTCAGTGTTGTGATGTTAAGTAACCAAAATCCAACGTCTACGAAATGTTCAATTGCCCAATGTCCTGTTGAGGTAAAATATCATCATTTAGTTGTGGGGTATAGTGGCCCAGTGTCAAAACCCAGTGTCTCCTAAACTCCATAATGTTAATGTCCACACGACATGAAATTCTGTGAAATTGCCGGTTTTAAGTCATGGTGTTAAGTAACCAAAATTGTTGGAAAAAAAAAATGTTAGTTTTTGACTTTGACGTTTCCCAACACATTTACTCAGGTTCTTAATTGGGTTCAAATCTAGTAATCCTGATGTTGTCATGATGTCTCCAACCAAGTCTATCAGTTGATGAGTGCAGGTGCCATCTTCCATCACTGGCAGATCAAGTCACTGTGTGTGGTTCTCCACCAAAAAAAGAAGAAATAGCTCCTTTAAACACAACCAATCAAATGGGAACATCAATGTATGACACATGTAGATGTCTTCTTTTAATGACTTTCAGGGAGAGCCTATTGATTTGGATAGCATTGCCATTGAAGTGGGCTCTATAGCAAGTTCCTCTACTTTAATGGGCTGTATAGCAATGCTATAGAGTTCCTCTAACTGCAATGCTATTGAGCCCATTAGAGTGAACTCTATAGAATTGCAATTAGAGTAACACGCTATCCTAGAAGTAAGCAGTATGATGATATTACTGTTGATTTAATAAATTAACTGATTAACCAGTGTATAGTAACTGCAACATCATAGTAACAAGCAGGTGATTGGATTGAATTATTTGATTAATTTATCTCTTTAAGCAGCATTATGTAGCATTTTACCTTAAAACAACAGCTTCAGTATAATTGTGATGCAATCTGCAAAAATTGTGTGTAATAAGGGAAATCTTATATGGCATCTCTATAGTTGCTACAGCTGGCTTTTCTTGCTGCTAATTACAATATGTAACTTTGGAGAAATGTGCAGGATATTGCTTGTGGGGATCTGCGTGGCGCACTGTAACCCAAATCATATTCATATAAAAACTTTACTATGTCAGTCCACATGCTTCGTTTACTTTCCATGATGGTTCTGTACATCTCAGCTTGTCCAGAAATGCATTTGTAAAGCGTATCTTTTAATGCGAGGCTCAAAGTGTGAATAGGCCTTCCAGACTGTAGGGGGAGCCCAGGATCAAGATATACCAATTCTTGCATAAATCTGCATTAAAACTTCCAAACCTCAGCTAAATATCGTGATTGTATTGTGAAAATACTACAACCCTACAAAAGCAGACCCCTCCGACCTGGTATCCCAGACTCAGCGCTGGTGGCCGAGGGCTGGCTACGGGGGTGGGCTGGCTGGGCTTCAGCAGTCCGCGCCTCCATCACAGATTGATGAATTGATTGCGGTGCTGCTGCCAGTGTGTCTGTGCCCTGGGCGAGGGCGCCCCGGTTACGAGAGGGAATCCCAGCAATGGCACCCGCTGTGGTGCCGCAATTGTGCACGGCCTGCAGGGGGCCTTGGGGGCTGGCAGCCCCGGGAGCAGCCCTGACCCACATACTGCTGTCACACCCCTGGAGACACACACTGTGAGGGCAGGCAGGGAGGTGTGCAAGTGAGTGTGTGTGTGTTTGAGTGTCTGTGTGTCTGTGTCTGTGTGTGGGTGGGATAAGCCGGGGAAAAGTGGGGGTGAGGTGGTGGGCATCTTATTGAGAGGATTTTCACAATTCCCACTGCTTGAATTTTCCAAGTTAGTGATTAATGTTGACAGAGGGCAGTTAGGGACATTTATAAAAAAAAAAAACAGAGACACTGCATGAGCTGTTAAAAGCTCAGGTATTGGGCTTCTAACAACAATGAGCTTCTTCTGTATCCGTAGCGCCATGCTCGGAGAAGAGATTTATAACACTCTGTGGTATTGCGTAATGTTACCAGCATAATGACACACGTTCTATAATTACGTACCAAACCACAAAAAGGCTTCAGGATATGGCAACACAGCCCCACATCCCACAATGCTTAAACTGAATACCGAAAATAGCCAAATACACAATAAACCCAGCATATAGTGAACAGTTTTCTGCAGAGTCACACACTTGCTCTTTTATCTTGGTCATAGAGAGTTTATTTGGGCAGTTTTGTTCAATAAATGACTGTGTATATTCATACAGGCAGACACATTGTAGTAATGGAGACCAAGCATCAACATGTTAGTAACTGATTTTAAGTTAGTTTAGACAAGTGGAAAGACTTCCTTGCTGATCATGTATATTGTAGCTCTAACACAAAATCAAATCAGCAATGATTCAATAAAGTCACTTTGCTTTTCACTCTAAACAACAGTTTGTGGTGAGAAAATTGAGAACATAAAGAGTCTTGAGAAACTGTAGGCTTAGCTATTGATATTTTGCTACTTTACCTGTAAAGTAAATACAGTAAAATTACGCTACTTTAACACACTGCACCCTAGGTTTATTATTAATAATGAAAAAACCATTATGAGTCCCACAAGATTCTGTTTTAGGGTTTGTGAAATTGATGCTTATTGTGGCAGTAATGTAGTTAAGTAGTGAAGAACTGAAATTTGGGAATGTAAGTGTACATACTGTGTAGCAAATTGAATTAGCTGAGGTAACAAAGTGATGCTGTCATGCAGCAGCGAGAGATAGACGACATCCGATGCATTGCCGAGTTCTTCACAAGGCATGTCATTGCTTGAGCATTTACTGAATGTTTGATTAATCGAATTGATCCTTAGCACAAGAAGCATTAGCACAAACTAGAGGCGGGCAATATGACAATATGTTACCGTTATCATGATAAAAGTTAGTGTTTATATGTCTTTCTGAGCATATCGTAGATATCGTCAGTACCAACTACAAGGGAATAATTAGTCGTGTTTAATTGGATGTTGAGCATTTTTGAATACAATCTGGCACTACTGGTGCATTTCGTTTGTGTGCCAAATTATCACGATACACAATGAAAATGTCTTTCACTATGGTGACATCATAATTTTGCCACATCACTCACCCCTAGTGCAAAGCATAAATAATATAGACAAAGCATCTACCAAAAAAAATTACAATGCTTTTAAAGAAAGAAAAGATTTTTATAACTTATTTTATTTGATTACTTTGTAACTTATAAACTGATATAAATATTTTTCTTTTTAAATCTTAACATTCATATTCATTCACAGGAACCAACACACACTCACAGACGCAGTTCTGATTTGAATACAGTGTGAAATGTGAATAGTAGGGCTGCACAATATATTGTTTGTTCGATACTGATACCAATATGCAAATAAATCCCTCTAGCCAATCACAAAGACTTTTACTGTGTGTGTGCTGTGATCAGGTTGACCAATCACATTTCTAGACGAGTGCTTATATAAGTGACTGATGAACAGCAAAATAGTTCAGGCCAATTGTACCCCTGTCAATTAATCATTCAGTTATTCAGTGTGATTGGAATATACGTCAAAGCGTATCTGCTTCTTATCCATATCGTGCAGCCCTAAAAACTACAGTGCCTTAGAATCAACCTCTGTGATACTATAAGGATGGAAAACCCTAAGAACCACAAACACCTATATATCAGTCACACAGCTACAGAGAGCTACTCCTGCCCCGCTGTTAAGGCCTACGCACAGTATCTAATACAACACATGCAACAAATACAGCGAGACTGCAGAACACGCTACCACAACAGACAGGCATCATGCAAAAGCAGCGAATTCCTTTCACTGAGGTGTACTAATGCGGCTGTCTTGTCATAGAATTGTTAGGACCACACCAGGCATGTTCTTCAGGTAGTGCACCACAACAACGAATATGCAACCACCATAAACAGTGCATGAAGAATTCTGTCAAGGCAATGTGTACGTGCAAAGACGAGAGAGCAGTGATCTCGTCATCTGTCTGTTCACAAACAGAGGACTTACTGAGGCCTGCTCAAGGACCTGGGCTATATATACAAGCAGCAAAAGTACTACTACCACTCTCTACAAGTTTCACCACTGACTTTAATGCTAATAAAACACAGTGTGTTACTGTAAAATCTCCACAGCATTACTCTAGCAAAGACATAGAAAATCCAAGCACATTGGAACACACTAGAGTCTAGCATTCCTCCACTCGCCAGCACGCCTCCGCTGTACCCCAATAATCAGAACCCAGTCTATGGAATCGATCAAGAACGTTTGGTTTCATTTCGTTTCGTTTATTTCCCCACACTTAAAACCTTTTGGAGGTCTAAGCCACTAGGGCAGTGTGTTAAGATTGTTTAAATGACCTGCATTTAACACTAATGACTATATGCCACAGTAATAATAAAAGTCAGGGCATTTTGGTCACCCCCTATGAGTGTTTTATACATTTACAGGGTGGATGTTTAAGAAGCTCAGATTTTGCTAACTGAATCACGTCAATTCACACGAGAGCCAAGCACCTTTCTTCACTAACAGAACATGAAAGTAAGTCATGGCGATGTGCTACCTATCTTTTGTCATAACTGTCAAAGTATATTTACTAAAATGGGAGAGGGGGTTAAAGTGACATTTTTACAAAGTGAGAAAGCACTGAGGAGTGGAGTACCGGCTGCACAGTAAAACTCTGAGCTGGCCTGGTGTCTCCACTCTCGTCTTGTAAACAGAATAAAAGAAACTCCAACCCTCTGGCGCTCCCTGATGAGCTGCAGCTCAGATGCTTTTCTTTTTTTCCAGTCTGCCTCACTTCTTGTTCTTGAGCTGGTTGGCCAGCCAGTCCAGCCCCTCGTACAGGCCGTCGCCACTGGTGGCGCAGGTGGCTTGGATGTACCAGTTACGATGGCGGAGCGAGTGAAGGCCAAGCTTATCCGTGATCTCTGCTGCGTTCATTGCGTTTGGAAGGTCCTACAAAGCAAGATGAAAACAAGGGTATGGTTACAGGTTTGTTTACATAACTTTACATAGTACATAACGAAAGTCTGCAATATACAGCTGAATAACTAAATAATGACATAAGTATATAAAGTAGAATTACTTACTATAAACGTATAAATAAGTAATTAATAAGTATCACCATGAAATGAAATATGTTCAGAACGATAATCACAAATACAGCTGTGCTTCTGGTAGCAATAATCTGTGAGCAATATGAAAAATGGCTTGCCTGTGACAGCCCCCCACCCCAATAATCCTCACAACGGTTTTGATTAGGTAGTTAAACCTCAGAAGTCGAGAGATACGACTTTGCTTTTTCTACACTATCCAACTGTAATTATACACTATATAGACAAAAGTATTGGGACACATGCTAATTTATTGTTTCTTTTGAAATCAAGGGTATTAAAAAGAGTTTACCCAGCTTTTGTTGGAGTTAGTAGCGAAATGCATTCATGTGTCCACAAATATTTGGACAAATTTAACAACACTATAACTTAGCCAGTAAAGTCTTTATGACATTTCTGATTTCTGTTTTTGTCAACAAAAGAGAAATAATTGAAAATAAAATAACACTATCCATTCCAGATATATAACAGAATAAATAATAATAATAATAATAATAATAATAAAACTCAATATACTAATAAGTACAAATTCACAAAGTTTTATAGCTTATTTTACTTTGTTCCTTGGCTTGATGCCTGTTTTGTAGATCCCATGCTGCTTCTTGGACACCTCTGTGACACTCTGCCACAGTGCTAGTGCAGGCAGAGGTAGTATGTGTGAAACAGAATTAGAGGTTTGAATGCCCAGAGTGCCTGTTTTGTGCAGCAGGTGAGGGTTGAGAGGTATCTTGCCTGTTTGTTGGCGAAGACCAGCAGCACAGCATCTCTCAGTTCATCTTCAGCAAGCATCCTCATCAGCTCTTCTCTGGCCTCGTTCACTCTCTCTCGGTCATTACTGTCCACCACAAATATAAGACCTGACCAAACACAGAGACCACACAGCAAAGTAAGGTACAAGGAATGGAGCTAATCTGATAGAAGACAAACATAAATATGTATGTATTTATTTATATATTTACAGGGTAAATACAAATACAAATGTAACCAGGCATACAAACACAGTTACAACAATGCAAGAACAATTGAACTATGCCATACATTTATATGTTTTCAAAAAAGTACATAAATTCATATGTATTTGTATATTCATTTATTGCACATTTAATGTTAACATCTCATTTGTTGTATCACTTCTTAGGAAATACAGATCAAATGTTGAATTTTGTATGCATGTACACTATATGTCCTAATGTTTGTGGACACCCCTTCTAATAAATGCATTCAGCAACTTTAGGTTGTCCCCATTGCTGACAATGCACACACACAGCTTATCTAGTCCCTATAGTAGAATACTGCCAATAGAATAGGACTCTCTGGAGCAGATAAACATGAACCCATAACCATGCCTAATGCCAGGCGCAGGTTAGATTGAACTGTGGAACAGTGGAACTGTGTTCTCTAATGCTTTGGTCACTGAATGCAATCAAATCCTTCCCTAGACAGCAGAGATAGTTACTCAGGTGTCCCAATACTTTTGTCCATATAGTGTATTTAAACAACCAGCTTACCCTGTGTGTTCTGAAAGTAGTGTCTCCATAAAGGCCTGATCTTGTCCTGACCACCCACATCCCACACTGTGAAACTGATGTTCTTGTACTCCACCGTCTCCACATTAAAACCTGACAAATAAACACAAGCTTCACTGTTTCAGATATCAAGATTTAAACATCATGCTTTTTTCAGATTTCTAGTAAATCATGTATTTATGAGATACATTTCTAAGATGGAAAGTAATTAATGGCACAGTGTATGTCTGGGAAATGGTACCAATTGTGGGAATCGTTGTCACTATCTCTCCCAGCTTTAGTTTATACAGGATTGTGGTCTTCCCAGCTGCGTCCAGGCCGACCATCAAAATCCGCATTTCCTTTTTTCCTATAAGACTCTTTAGGAGGTTGCCAAATATGTTCCCCATGGCTGCAGGCTGGTCTTTCTGTCAAAGAGATGTTAAACAGAAAGATACTAAAAAGCAAGTAAGTGCTAAAATTATCAATGTTCATCTGCACAGTCATAGTCCTAGACACTTAATAAGACATCATCCACAGATACACAGACTAACATACACTACATATGAAGCAGCATAGCTACCACTCCTCACCTTTACAGAGATCTGCCTTTGGCAAAAAAAAAAAACCTTCTGGCTATTTGGATGATAATAATCATAAAAATGCTTTTGCATACTAATGCTAATGGTAATCTCTCTTTCAAATCTCTCAGTGCATTACTAAAATTCTACTGTATCAGTTGAGCAGTGCATAATCATTATACATTTTCAGTGAATTACCCTAATTACCACAATCCTTACGCTGCTGTGGACATTTATGCAACAATGCTCTAAGGAAAATATTATTTTGACCACAAGGGTTTCGAAAATCAGCAAATCATGAAAACTGCCCGATAATACTTGCAATTTACATTGCAAGTCTTTTCCCATTCAGTTCCAAACCCAGAAGCAACTAAAATCATCTGATACATTTACTGCATGTAGTGTCCATATTCCTGAACTACGACCATGGCACGTCAGAATCACAAAATGCAGAAGACCTCATATTTGCTGAACATTTAATCCACTGAGCAGAACAAATCACAGCTTAGAAAGCACCAATGATCCTCATCACGGCTGTCGCTGCTATCAAATCTCCCTTTTCCTTCCAGTTACAGAGATTTAATGGCAATGTGAAGAGCAGCCATCCGATTGCACGGCCATGAATACAAGCAGGGGATGCATCAGCGCATTTAGTTACCTCCATTAACACCCTGCTGCACTCCCACTGCATCTAAGAGGCAAACTAATAAAGCCCACTTTACACTCTATGCGACTCCAATGTGATGCAACAGAAATAAACATGGAGCAACCTGCTGAAGGTAGGTAGGAACAGACAGTACGTTCTACGAACACTACATATCCAAATATCTGTGCACCTCCATTCTAATGAATGCATTCATCTACTTTAAGTCCAGCTTGTCTAGTCCCTGTAGAGGAATACTGAATTCAGCTGTTGACACAGACTTGCAACCCAGGCATAGGCTAGAGGAGTATAAAGCCCCCCAGCACTGAGTTGTGGAGCTGTGTTCTCTGGAATGAGTTGGAGAGTTAGAGAAGGGGTCTGGTGGTTATCCTCCAACATCCTGACCTCACTAACGCTCTAGTCGCTGAATGCAATCAAATCCTCACAGCAATGCTCCAAAATCCAGTGAAAGCCTATCCTTGACAGTAGAGACAGTTCCTCCAACAAAAGCAGGATAAACTCTTTTTTGTAATACCCTTGATTTCTGTAAAACAACAATGAAAAAGCAGGTGTCCCAATACTTATGTCCATATAGCGTATGATGATACAAAATATATACATAAAAAAAACCACCAATGTCTGATAATGGTAAACAGAATGATGTTGGATGATGGCTGGAAAAATACAAAAGCAGTCATAAAGTAAAGCCACAATTAATTTCAAGTCTCAACCCTTTCAAGCAGCACATATTACCATAGCAACAGACCAGCACGAATACAGCAGTGAGCTCATATGTAATGATTTAGTGTGGCATTATTGTTAGCTCATCTTAACCTTTACAGTAAGAAATGACCACCGATACAAACCTCGCATGACTCAAGGGAGTGTCATCACGATGACACTGAGTAAAACAACGGCAGACTGCATGCAGAGACAGTTTGTAACTGTCATTAGTTAGCCTGTGTCGAATTATGCGCTGACAAAGCGGAATTGCTGTGGTGTTAGCTAAAACTGTAGCTAGCTAGGTTAACATGACGTACTGTTGATGGCAGCAGATGGGAAATGCAGATGTGGACAAATCATTAGGTGGCTGTTTGGACAGGAGAGAGGTTGATGTGAAGTGTTTGTAAGATTTAGACAGAAAAAATATAAATTTTAAATAATTAATTTAGCTTGTATATAACTCATTATACTGATTGTTAGTTGTATACTGGTTGTAGTTGGGGTGGACAATACAGCACAAATACAATATTTTATTTATAATATTATAATAATATCTATTTATCTAATTTGCTACACTGAACCAGATATGTAAGCTCACACAGGTGTTTGGCCTATTAAACAGCCTTAACTGTGCTCTCTTTGTAATAAAAATATGCTCAGCAGATGGTCAGCGTTCTTTCAGTACTCATGAAAGAAGTGGGCGATATTCAATGTTTTCACACACAAACAAAATGCACTTGTAGTGTCATTTAACGGTTTGCTATCAGAAACCTTTAGTATAGAGGATACGCACATGATGTCAAATGTGGTGGGAGTCACAGCAATCACACCCACTGAGTGGCAAAAAGACTGACTGAGCGGCGGCGGTAGCTTCAGTCTGAATGCTGCTAAAACACAAAAACATAAAAAATGGGAAAGAGCTGTTATGCGATTGACTGTACAAGCAGATTCAGCAAGAATTCAGAGCCATCCTTTTACAGACTGCCGAAAGCTCAAGAGAAGGAAACAAACGGTTTGCTTTAAGTCACAACTGGAATCCAGGCTCTGAAACGTGTGACAGCCCAGTTTGGTGAAGTCACGCTTTTAAAACAGGTGGGGAAAAAACCCAAGCCTATCGCAGTTGTGAGTTTAGTGATGTTCTCCATTTGATTGAAAGGGAAAGCAAGCAAACCTGGATGAACCAGTCTCCCCAATGTGCCTGAAAACAGTGGAAAACACTCCTAAGATCACTCACTCATATCTATGCTCTCAGATATGAGGTTTTATCCTCTAAAGGGGTGGGATTTGAGCCTTAATTAGCTGGACGTTTCTGGCTACACACTGATGTTCACTGTCCATTGGTTCTTTGGTAATTTGGATGGGTCGCTGTTGAGTCCAAGTGCCTTTAACTTGCGCACATAATCACTTGTTTCATTCTTGGTTTGGCCATTTCCCTTATAAAAGCAGCCATATTGCAGAACATTTTGCCACTTAGTCCGTCTAAAGAGGGTGTGCTTCTGCGGGAACGTGACCTCAGTGCATTTCCTCTATACTGATTTTTATTCCAGTTTTGCTGAACTACATCTAGTTAAACAGGACTAAGTAGGTTCACTGTAATGAGTCACACAGTTGGTCAGCATTTTATTTTAAACTGACAATATCCATATATATTTCTGATTTACTCAGAATATTATACAAAACTGTGCTCTATACAACTATTATACAACACTAGTGCTCGTCAATAATTTCCTAATGTATGACCACACCGCGACAGCAGATGACATTTAGGTTTGCATCAAAAAAATGAATGAACCCATGCTTCCTGACTGCTGGCACTCTATGTCCTACGAAGTCCTACGCTGTTTTCACACTGAACACAGTATGCACTGCACAAGCTGCTGTCCACATCACCTGCGGTATGATGATGGACGTTTTTTGATGGTTGGGTGCAGAAGTGGAGGCCCACTCCGTATTGAAGGAGGGTCTGCAAATGAGTGGCTACTGGCTAGTAGGACACTTGCAGGTTTCTTTCAGAGGTTACCTATTCAACACTGGTAACTACAAACTTGGAAGACCAGCTTGGGCCGACATCTGCTTCCATGATTCCAACCTCTTATGATGGGTCACGATTCACGGTTTTCAGACTGTTTTTGTACACACCCACTGCTCTCCTATTGGCCGGGCACAATTTGGCTCGTAATATTAGTAACTAATATCAGTTTTAAATGTATTTGTAGTTTTAAATGCACAATTTAAGCACTCAGTAAATGCTGTATCACAGTGGAAACATGTGTAAAGCACACAAACCAAACT
Source organism: Salminus brasiliensis (assembly GCF_030463535.1). Lineage (NCBI taxonomy): Eukaryota > Metazoa > Chordata > Actinopteri > Characiformes > Bryconidae > Salminus > Salminus brasiliensis. The sequence continues at coordinate 7,384,126 of NC_132891.1, forward strand.
GTTCAATAATATGATGTTATTATGGATATATGCTTGTTGTCTATCAGTCCCTTTAACGCTGAAATATCGGACGCTGTTCCAGAATTTAGCTCTGTAACCATACACCCTTCAGAAAGGGTGTTCTTTAAGGGTTCTCCAAGGAAGACGGCTTAAAACACATTTAAGTGTGTAAATGAAACGTGTTATTGCCTGATTATACCTTTCTTAAGAGACAAGTAGAGGGAATAACCCATTTTCAGTACTGGACCGAACGCTTCAGGGTGTGTGAAGCCTTTTTTTTTTAGGTTGAACTGACCAGACTACATTTAACAGTGTATGAGCAGATGCATTTCCTCTAGGACAGGTTTTTTAGACAGTTACATGAACTTCAACACTCAGGAACAGCACTGAAACCCTAAAAATGGACCAAAATATGAACTCATGGAGTCTTAAGCTACGACAGCGTCTGTTGATGTTCACCATGTCGACATATTACCACACATATTCAGAGCCCAGTGCAGTGAATGACCCCCACAGAGCTCCAAAAAACAATCAAAGCTAAACATCGACAAACATTTCTCACCTCTCCTAAGACGTGCTCTGCCAGCCAGCTGGGCTGCTGGGGTGGCCTCACTAGCCAACCGGCAACGGTTAAAAACCCCTCTGCCTCCTTCGTCAGCTGCCTATTATCACTGTTTGAGTTATATAATGTCGTAAATAACCGCTGTGTTTAATTAATGTCCATTTTGTTTGTCATTTCTCACCTTTGCTGCATCCTTACTCACCTTACACCACACAGCGCCAACAGACAAATCGCCCCGCTCTAAGTCTCGCGAGAATACAATCGCCGGGCCATGGTGCAGAATACAATGTAGCCTCATGCTCTCGCGAGAACTTCCCCATCCATGGACCACGATGCTGCGCTTGCATCCCTGGCGTGAAATGCTCGTTTGTGATCTGCTGTACGCAAAATACGGCACATTTGGGCTCTTTCTCACATACATGGTAAGAAAAGGAGAAAATATATGTGGGAAAGTGTTTTATCTGAAAGTTAAACGTGATATATTACATATGTCTATGTAACACATTCCTGTTTTAGCCTCTTTGGAGAAAGTTAGGCATCAGACTTTCTCAAAAAACAGATTTCTGTCATTTATGCACATGCAGCAAGGCACAGAGTTTCAGACACATCCAAAGTTGTTTAATTATTCAGCCAAAGACCCGCCTGAATTAATAAATAACCTGCCAGACGCTGCCAAAGGACAGGATTTGGCAGCCTGAAGTGTGTTGAGATATCAGAAGCTGGAGCAAAAGAGCCAAAAGACCTCTTAAAGTAGGTCTTTTAAACCTTATTAATTGATGCAGTATGCTGTGTTGAGTTTCATGCACCATATCAAGGTCCAAACCCCCTATTACAGATCACTATTCAATACAAAAGAATGCTTAAATGACACATTTGGAGTGCATGAGCATGCTCATTCAGTAATTTCTTACCTTACGTCATTTTCCCCAAATTTCGTATTTCTACTGTAACCCAGTATGCTTAATCTGACAGTGGCATTTTAGTCAATGAGAATCATCAGTGCTTGCACAAACATTGCTCTGGTGAAATCATGAGTGTCTTTTTCTGTGTCGCTTTGCATGCCCCACCGTCTGTCAGTGGCTTTGTGATGGATGTGTTTATCAATTCGGTGGTTTTCGGAGAGGAGAGAGGGACTGGAGCAGATGTTTGCAGCTGCACACCAGATTACGGGGTGGAGTGGTGAGTGGGGGAGCACGCCGTGATTCTGTGTGCTGGGAGTTTTTTTGGGGGGGAGGTGGGTGGGTTATGGCAGCAGGGCTGGGGAGGGGGGGGGTTACGTACAGTGGTGGTAGTAGAAGCAGGGTGGGGGTTGGAGTTATAATTTAAAGGAACCTTTCCTCTGAAGTGTTTGCCAAAGCGCACCCCAGCAAACACAATCACAAGTCGGGTTGGTTAGGCTTGCAGAACTAATGAGGGCTTGCACGTCGAGGCGAGGCCTTTGATGTTCTGGGTAGCTGGCTCCTTGTTTTTTTCCTCTGCCTTTTTTCCTCTCTTTCTCCTTGTCCCACATCAAAAATGGAAAGGGTAGGCTGGACACAGAGCCCAGAAGCAGATGTTTGCAGCTGCTTTGCCCGTGTCCCTCTCGCTTTTGATGTGCGTATCGTGTAGGCGAAATCTATCCACGCCTCTACCTGTGTGGTGGTCCGTCCGTCCGTACGTCTGTATATCATTGCTCTGCCTCAGTGGAGGCAAACTGAACGATGTTCTTATCCAGCATCGGATCACTGCGCTTCAACCCCCCACCACTTCGCCCCCAACCTAAATTTTTGGAGAGTCTGGTTGTCATTATTCTAGATGCTGTCAGTGTGTTGCTTGGATGTGTAAGTGGCCGTATTGCATTGATGGGAGGAGAGGCGAGCTCCAAAGCTATTCAGCCTCTCTGTCTCACACATGGGGAGAAACAGCGACAGGAAATTCCCTTTCGCAGCAGCTCCAGGGTGAAATGATAAAGGAATGAAGAAATGCAAACCAGAGATCCAGCCCTTTATCATTCCACACCACTCTCCTTCTCCCCCATCTCCTTTACTGTTACACTAAATAACCGTGCATGGCTAACTCAAGTTGTCGGGACGTTGGAACAGTTTACCTTCACCCTGACCAGCGTACGCCACAGTAGAACAGCACACATTTTAAGCCCATTTTAAATAAGTATTACATAGAAATGCATGTTTTATTATCCTCTTTTTGCAGATTGTGAGGCTCACATGTCCCAAAATCCCATTATGCCATCAATTTTCAGTTTTGGGTATTAGTAGACTAATGAAATCCAAATTCTGTATCATATTATATATTATTTATATTATATTCCATTTTGATAAAGACGATGATCTGAAAAAAGTCAAGTACCTTGAGAGTGTGTAATCAGATTACAGTTACTGATTATAGACTTTTTTGTTTACTATTTAAGGAGTTTATTAGGCAGCATCAAGGGTGAACATTTGTTTTACTTTGTTACTGTAGTTAAGCATTTATTTGAAATATTGGTATGTTGGTTAAAATTACATTTCCAAGAGACTTTATAAAGATCTCACTCCTTAGATTTTTAAGGACAAAATACTTTTAGGACAGGACACTTTCCATGCCTTTGTTCCAAATCCATTCAATTTGACTTATTTTTAAAAATAATCAAAAAATAAGTTTTGTTAAAAAAATACGTTTTTTTTAAAATAACAAAACCTGTGTAAAAATTCATAGCAATATTAATCTCATAAGTCATAACTGAAGTAATTCATCTTTTGTCTTTTTGTGCAATGACCATTTTTCTGCTTTAAGTACCTGTACCACCCATTTGTCACCACATCACACACCAGCCAAAAGAGAAACCTAATTGTTCTGTTAAAACTGTTTATTTTTTGACTGTTATATTCATTAGTATAGTTAAGTGTCTTTTAGGTAAGATTGTAAAACAGCACTCACACTTACACCTAAATGCGGTTCCTCATTTTACATCTTTAGGCAATGCTAATAAATCAGTGTATTATGCCCTAATTTGCTGAATGTGTCCATTATTGTGTACACAATAGCTGTGAGGAATGATGGAGTGAGGAATGATGACTATTAGGCATATTAGGACTTTATCTTCAGAGAGTTTGAACATCAGTAATTTTACACTTTTTAAGTGATTTAGAAGATGGCTTCACTCACTGCATTTTTAGTCGTGTAATTTTTCATCAGTAACAGATCACATTCAGTATTCAGTAATCTACCCGGCACGGTCAACATTAGCTGGGTCTGTGTCGAGTTAGCACACAGCAGTCGAGCCTTCTTCAGTGGCAGATGCGCAGACAAGGACAAACTGTCCTCGGCAGCACGCAGGGTCGTCTCAAACTGGCTGTCAACTTTGTACAGCTGATCCCACTAAGGCTGGTATCACTCCTCTCCGCAGTTCATCCCCTCTTGTAAAAGTCAGTCTCGAAGGAAACCACATTCAGGCTGGCCAGCTTCGAGCCACTTTCCGCAGGGTACTTACATTCATTCTGGAAGTTACCCTTCATCTCAGCTCTGCAGACACTCTCTTTGTTCTAAAGCCACTGTAAATAGACTTGCAAAGCTTCTGGAAATGGTCCGGCACAAAATGTCTCGACAAGATAATTCGTTTAACATTATAATTCATCTGTTTCGCTAAACAACATTTACACAAATAAACGTGAAAAAATACATATGTCTCAGTGTCACTGTAAATTGATTAGCATTACTTCAATTTACTAAATACAGTTTCATTCAGATTTTTAGAAAGAGTCCATGTCCTTCCTTCATTGCAGTATCTGACGTTTGGTCTTAGACACAGTACAGAGGATTCCAGGATGAATGTTTCTAATCAGATTGCTGAAAAAACCTTATGAGAGGTATTCTCCAGTCTTTTTTTTTCACAGCCTCTGCTGTGGTCCTCGCCTGTACAGGTTCGAAAAGCCAGCGCAGTATTTTCACATTTGCAGTGTTCTGGTTTACATTAACTCCAACCAACAGGCAAAGGCACATCCTCTGTCCTCTGTTTCAGTTCCCTACAAAATGGCTTGGCTTATGGCATCGGTTTTGACATCTAAAAGGAGTTGAGAAAAACTCGCAAAATATTTGCCACGGCTTCACTAAGCTCACATTTTCAAATGTACACACAAAACTGTATGTGGTGGCAGTGCCTTTGCTTTTTCGGCAATAATGCGTTCCTGCTGTTGCGCCTTGTTATTGTGAAGAACACAGATGGCGTTCGGGGCATTTTCATGGCTGAAGAGTCCAAACAGGGGAAACAAAGACAAATGACATGAGTCACTCCTCTCCTCAATCTCTGACTTGGCATTGGGAGAATAACAACCGCCACACAAAGCAAATGCGTCCCAGATGAGAGGGCCGAGTGGAGAAGTGGCTAAGCCGAAGTTGCGGAAGAGTAAGACTGGAAGCCTAACACTCGCACGCTTGGCGTGAAAGGGTAGGGCTAACGTCTTCTGCCCCCTCCCGCTTATCCCCTGAAGAGTTTCTGGCCCTCTCGCAGGGCAAGAAAAGTGTGTGGCCGCTCACTTGCACACGTTGACCCACTCAGTGACCCTGCACTCGTCGCACAGCACGTAGCAGCACCAGTGGAAGCGGCAGTGGCAGCGCTCGCTGCGCGTCTGCTTTAGGATGTTGTGGCCACGGCCGCAGCACAGCGAGCCGCAGCCGTCCATGGCTGGGCTGCTCTTGTTGCAAGTGCGGCCCTGCGTGCCAGGTGAGTCCACGGACGGCTCGCGCTCGCAGAAGTCCGGCGACTTCTCGAAGTACACCAGCTCCCGGGAGAGGCTGCGGCGCCGGGCCCTGGCAGGCTCTGCCCCATCTGGCCCGGAAGCCACCCGCGGGTTAAAGACGCCGCTATTCTTGTTCTGGGAGTTGATAAAGACGGCGGAAAGAAACTTCTGGCGCAGCAGGGAGCCCACCAGCCGGAACTCAGGGGACACGTACCAGCACGTCTTGAACTGGCAGCTGCCGGAGGTGCCGTGGCATTTGCACTTTCGTTTCATGTTGTCAGTCACTATCTGTTCAAAAAAAAGTGATATGTGTGTCAGTATTTACAACTGAAACATTCAAATGACATCTCTCACAGGCAAGACTAGACATGCAAGACGGTGTTACACTTGACACAGAAAGTCTTTAGTGAAAAGCAACTGAACAGTCCAATACACAGTGCATTCATCAGTGTACCATAAAGTGTACAACTTTACACAGACGTGTACGTTACGCTAAATGTTACATTTGAATGTTACACTACAAATGTGGGCTAAGGTGTCCATGACACTAGTCTTAGTTCACAATGCTACACTTAAACTAATGTATAATAAAAGTAAAGTAATATATAATGCATACAGCATTACACTAAAGTGCAGTGTTACACCAAAACACAAAAAGTGTACCTTAAAGTGTCCAACGTTACACAGAAGTGTACATGTTATGCTAAGTGTTACATTACATTTACATTACAAGGGTTACATTTTAGTGTTACAATAAAAGGGTGCTCTAAAGTGTTCACAATGCTACACTTAAAGTAATGTATAATAAAAGTGAAGTAATAATAATAATATAATACTATATGTACAGTGTTACACTAAAGTGTAGTGTTGCATTAGACAAAATGGACAAAAATATTAGGACACCCTCTTTCAATCATTATTTCTATCAAAATCAAAAGTATTAATAATAGTGTATTCTGCTTTTGTTGGAGTAACTGTCTCTAATATCTGCTAGATTTTGAAACATTGCTGTGAGGGTTTGATTGCATGCAGCAACACAAACGAGGTCAGGATGTTGGATGATCACCACCTCACCCCATGTCCAATTCCTGAAATCATCCTAAAAGTATGGATGGAGCACCAGCCTTCATTCCATAGAAGACTGTGTTCCACTGGTTCATGTTTATCTGCTCCAGAGAGTCCTATTCTATTGGCAGTGCTTCTCTCCAGCAACTAGACAAGCTGTGTGTGTGTGTCAGCAATAGGTGCAAGTTAAAGTAGCTGAATGCATCCATTAGAAGAGGTGTCCACAAACATTTGGACATACAGTATAAATACAGTGCTACACAAAAAGTGTGACAGTACAAAGTTATACTGGTGTTACCTTAGACGTACAGTGCTGTTTATACACATGTAAAATATATGATGAGCCACGGCTATATGGTTCATAACACCCTACCTGCCTGCCAACTCTGTTGTTGTGCATCTTCATTCGGGCGTGTATATCCCGGGATGATCCTCTGGAGTCCAGCCAGTCTCTGGAGAAGCGGACACCAAAACGGGCATCATGACTGCAGCCTCCCCACTCCCACGTCTCCTGTAGGGAGGTGACGCCCTCAGGCAAGGGTTTGAGAAGGGTACCAGGGTGAGCAGAACGTAGGTAAGCAGGCAGCCCACTGTGGTTCGGGCTAAATTCAGGCGTGCGCCCACCAGCTCCCACAATGCTCACCCCACTCCTCTGCAGAGTCTGCAGCTGCAGCTGGGAGAGCTTCACGCGGATTTTGTCGTCATCCAAGCGGCGTTTCGCTTCACAGCCACAGCCCCGCAGTTTGCCCATGCTGCAGGCGGAGGCCACTGAGTGAGCCACACCAGCGGCCAGCAGAGCCAGGGAGAAGGCGCTTTCTCTGAAACCTGCAGGCGAGCGGGCCAAACACCTGTGTGTCAAACACTTTCTTGAAGGTATTTATTACTTTTCAATTACGTAAAAATTATCTTCGGTCCTGCAACGGTTTTGTTAACATTAAGCCTATTTTGCCAATACCCAAAATCGTTAGTAAGGTCAGGATGCTGGGTGATCACCAACCCCACCTCATCCCCAACTCATCCCAAAAGTATTGTATGGAGCATCATCCATAATTCCAGAAAAGTTCCACTGCTCCACAGCTCAATACTGGGGATTTATACCTATCTAGTCCACACCTGCAATTCGGCATGGTGCCAATAGGTTTATTGGCAGTACTGCTTTACAGGAACTAGACAAGCTATGTGTGTGCATTTGCACATCTGTGTCAGCAATGAGAGATATAGTGTATGCAAATGTCCTCTGTGACATTGTTCAGGCTGAAATAAATTGTAACAAACTGATACATTTTCAAGGATGTTGGAAAACATGTGGATGTGGATTCTTTGGAAGGCTGCTATGTCCCATTTACTCCTTGACAGCCAAGAACAGCATGTTTTCTCCACTAGTATATCTAAAATAGACTGGCTAACAGGGTTCTTTGTGTCGAAACAATGGAGAACCCTTTTTAGTGTGACATATATCCATTTTTACAACACTCTAAAATAACATACAAGAAGCTTTCCATCATATAGAAGAATTATTTAACCACTCAAAGAACCATTCTCTTTTAAGGACATGCAGTAACAACACTTCTTATCACTTCATGGTTGTGACATCATGACCATGATGTTTAATGTAGTCCCTTAATGGTCTGAATGAACTGATGAGTGAATGGTACATTTTAGAACTTTAACAGTGTTTACATATCAAATAGTGCCGGTTCCCCATCATTCTCTAACTTCTCTTATTTTCTCACTCACCCCGGTTAAGTATGGCGCTCTGGTGCGGCACTTTGCCATGGTTCTCCAGTGTTGAGCAGTTCCAGCGCTGATCTCTGAGCTGTTGCTGGCATTCATGAATGGCGACCTGAATGCCCTGTAGGGCCGACGCAGTGACATCGGGACTACGTACACACAGCCGCATCTGCCTCTTACTCAGGCCCGCCAGCTTTAAACACACCGCATTGGGGGTCAGAACTGGCTCTCCTGCCACCTTTAGACCGAGGATGTCATTACACAACACCCTATGGGAGAGACAGAGAGAGCAAATTGTTAGTTGCTCGCTTTGTGATTATTACCCCTGTATTGTAATGATCTCTTAAGCACGCTTCCAGACACCCAGACACTTTATCCATATTGGGAAACCAGGAGTTCTATATGAAACACTATCATGTGGAGCAGGAGTAGTGATTCAAGTAAATGGTTTCAGACACTCGTACACAGGTTTGCTCATCACTCTCTAAGAGTGATCTCAGTCGGTCACATATAACATATTTGGTGTCTACTGGTGTACATTACTTGGGCACTCTGACTTTTGTACATTATGGGACAGCACGATTGCATTAGCCTAGAGGCATTATAATAGGAGATAATTGGTTAATTGGTGGAAAAATGAATGGGATAGTTTGTAACTCAACATCCTGCAATAAAAAGAGCCAATCAGCAGGAAGAGCTCCCTTGCTATGAAGATGCACTATATGGACAAAAGTATTGGTACACCTGCTTATTCATTGTTTTTGAAATCAAGCATGTTAAAAAAGAGAGATCCTCTCGCTTTTGTTGGAGGAACTCTCTCTACTGTCCAGCATTGCTGTGAGGATTTGATTACATTTAGCAGCAAGATCGTTAGTAAAGTCAGGATGTTGGACGATCATCACCCCACCTCATCCCAAACTCCCTGACTCATCTCAAAAGTATTGGATGGAGCACCAGCCATCATTCCAGAGGACACAGTTCTCCCACTGCTCCACAGCTGAATGCTGGGGGGCTTTACACTCCTCTAACCCATCCCAGGCATTAAGCAGCATGGTGCCAATAGGTTCATGTTTATCTGTTCCATAGAGTCCTATTCTATTGGCAGTACTTCTCTACGGGCACTAGACAAGCGGTGTGTGTGCATTTGCACACCTGTATCAGCAACTGCTACAAATTAAATTAGCTGAATGCATTCATTAGAAGCAGTGTCCACAAACATGTTGGATAATGGATATTTTTGTCTTTTAAAACTACTACACTTATAAAAATAATGGCTCTTCAAAGGGTTTCTTGAGCTGTTCTCCAAACCTCCAAACTTACACACAAACATGATTATTTATGGCTAGAAAAGTACTTAGACGGCATAGGTTGAAGAACCGCCTGAAGCACCTTCATTTTTAAGAGCACAGGCTTTATAATGACCACTTCAATTAAAAACAGCCTTCAAAACTAAAAATCCCATCAGGCCACCTCAACAGCATGCTGAACAGACTTTCCTATAAAGACTCTGAAAGAGTGTTCTTTGCTATGCTTTTGGACACCACCACACAATGGCATAGTGCCCAGAAATAGTGCACTAAATAGTGAATAGGGCCTAGTTTCGGACACTAATATTCCGCTGTAAAATCTAGCATAGCTGCACAATGGATTCACAATCAGTTTCAAGAGTATCACCAGATGAGGTGTGATGTTTTCCTCATGAACGTCTTGTACCATTTATACCATCATCAGATTGTCTAATCACACCAGCCCCATTCAGGTGGACCAGACCCCACAAAAGCCTCATACTTCCTGTTGCTGAACTGGTAGCACTTTTATTCGATTTGGCTCATTTGGAGGATAAAAGCTCGAGTAAGCGCTTAAGACAAGCATGCACTGGTGTGATGTCATCTGCGATGTGATGTCATCTGATTATGTGACCCAAAATAGCTCCTTTTCTAATTTCAAGCTGCGGAGGAGACAACATTCTGCACATGTCCAGGGAAAGGTAGTGATAATTGAACTCTGCAGCGTTCCTCCTCCAGTTTTCAATAATGTTTTTTTTTTTTTTTTACTGATCACCACTTTTAAAGTACATGAGGGCTGGAAATGAACAGCAGTGCTGAGATGACATGTTTCTCACCATGTTCTTGGTGATACTGTGCTGTCTGTAGGCTAATGTGTTAAATATGGTATATTACGGCCCAGGAAAGGAAACCGTCGTGTCCCATCACAAACAGAGCTACATCTACTGTAATAATGAGTATATCTGATTGAACTATTGCATCATAAGTATTTGATTCAGTTTTGTAATGCAAATGTTTTAGAATGCATTAAAGGGGTGGAATTTAAAATGAAATTATAGTACATTGGTTACACTACTGTGCTTTGCATAGTGAGATTCATTTTGTGCAGAATTGGAAACATTCAAAAGCAATTATTAATGACCTTCAACTTCTGTGTGGTTGCTGTTGACTCAGGTTCTCCAGAGCGAAGCTGCAGTACAATGCATGGAGAGCAAAACTCGTTCCCGACGGTTTAGTAATAGTTATGCAGAGAAAAGCCTTTGTGTATGCCAGCTAAGATCAGTGTTTGTAAAGAAAGCTACCTAGTGGCCACCGGATGACGAATTTGATGTCAGAAAGACGTTGGGACTTTGCAAAACCCAACATTGTCGAGATGTTGACTTTTGGTTAGAAATTAAAGTCACATCTTTAATAAAAAACAACATTGCGTGGACATCAGGCTCCAACGTTAGACAGAAGTTGAATTTTGGTAGGAAATCAAAGTCACATATCTGTCAAAAAATAACATTGGGTTAATGTCAAACCCAACATTGTACAGATGTTGAATTTTGGTTGGAAACTGAAGTCACATATCCGTCAAAAAACAACACTGGGAGGACATCAAGCTCCAACGTTGGACAGATGTTGAATTTTGGTTGGAAACTGAAGTCACATATCACATATTCAACAGATGTTGAATTTTGGTTGCTGAGCACTGTGACCAACAAAATTTTAATGCTGCTGAATTTTGCATTGTTTTGCATTACAAAGTTTAGCATATAAAGCTAAATATAGGAATTTAACATCAATAGGATGTTGGAATGTGATGTTTGGAAAATGTTGGATCTTGGTTACTTAACATCACAACTTAACAACCAACAAAATGACAGTGCAGCTATCGTCACTCTTCTTCTATCTTTGTGTCAAACTGATGTTGACATTTAGCTGACACTGAATTTTGGTCGCCCTACATCACAACCTACGTTCACTCAGATAATAACATCTATCAACGTTGGTGGCCAGCTGGGTAACGTCCGCTGATAGGAAAATCGAGGAGGGACACAGGACATTCATAAGCTTGCAGTTTTCCCTGGCACATGGATAACTGGTTTTGATTAGTGTGTGTGCCTGTGTGGGACTGTGTGTGTGTGTGTGTGTCTGTGTGTGTGTGTAATTGGAAATATGGCTCGTGTGTCTGAAACAATGCTCAGTACAAAAAACTAACTGTCAGACATCTAGACGTTGGTGCAAAGAGCAGCCTTTTCAAGCCATAAGCAGGACTTAGTTGCAGCCTGGTGTTTACTGCAGGCCCATGTCTGTAATTCCCACAAGTCAGAATGGGAAAACCTGTTTTGTCAGCTGTCAATCATCTAAGAAGGCTCGTGACCTCACACACGCAAGTACACAGCCTACCTTTAATCCACAGAAATGAAAGAAGTCTTTGCAGCCCTTGCATATCTGTACTCACGTGAAGGCAGGTGACAGAAGTGCTGCTGCTAAAATCAGGACTCGTCCCGGACCACGTTTGCGCGACGTTTCCATCCCGACAAGCGTTTTTCACGACTCGACATTAAAACTGGGTGTTTTTTTCACGCGCGCTGGATGAGGAAAACCGAGTGCACGGCGCTCGCGGCGAGGAGGCGAAAGGGGAGTAAGGGGAACGCTCCGAAGAGGCTGGGGGCGAGAGGAGAAGGAGGAGGAGGGTGAGGAGGAGGAGAAGAAGGACGAGGAGGAGGGCCAAGCGCAGCCCGGGCTCCTGTTTTCTAACTATTACGCAGGGCTGTGGAAAGGTGCGCGCGTAAAGCAGGTACATCCACATGCGTTAATGATCGCGAGCCCTAATGATGACTGATTGGTGATTGGAATGAGGGGAACACAGCTGATGCTGCACTGACTGCAGGGGGGAGGTGGGGCGGTGGGGGGCGGTGGGGGGGTTATTCGTATTGTGGTCGTTAGGCCACGCTGGGTGAGGTGGCCGCAGCTCTGAGCTGCAGGGAGAAGTGAGGGGCAACAAGCGGGGCAGGAACAGCAGGCAGGCGCGCGGTGCTGGGGGCAACGTCACGCGCTCAGCAGCCCAACCACCCACAGACAGACAGACAAACAGATAGGGCTCCCACTGAGACCGCTTTAAGCATATTCAGCATTTATTATTATTATTATTATTATTATTATTATTTTTATTATAATTGTTGTTGTTGACGATGACGTTGTTTTGTGGACTGCTATAGCCGTGCTAAAATAAGGGAGAATTAAAAATGATAATGATGACAGTCATTGCCCCTTCAGACAAGTTAGAGCTATAATAATAATAATGATAATAATAATAATAATAATAACAACAATAATAATAATAACAAATTGATTATTATTTATATATTTAGTTATTTTTGTTGTTGTTAATGATGATGATGATGATTGCAGTCAGACTAGAGCTTCTTCTTCTTTCTCTACTAATTATTATTTATTATTATTATTATTATTATTATTATTAATAATAACAATAACAATAACATTACTGACGTAGATGTATATGATGGTGGTAATTGTGATGAGGGCCATTTCGTGCCATACGCAACAGAGTCGGGTAGAGCCCCCGAGCCACAAGGGGTCTCACAAGCATTTCGTTTTGATATCGAAAGAAAAACATCCTTCATCTCTAAAATATAACAATAATCTTTTATTTCGCTTCCAAAAAAAACCAAAACAGAATTTATAAGTCACTACAAATGATTTATATTAGTATATTATTTGTGTATGCTAATATAATGGGAATTATTTAGTTCGATCTGTTATTAAAATGAATAAAAATAAACTTAATTTAAAACAGAAAATGAAGGAAATATGAACTACTTTCATATCAGTCTTTCATACAGAACGATGTGACTGAGGTGATGAAGGAGGGCAGGGGTCATTTCGCTTTGAGCTGAAACTCACAGTGATGCTGTTTATGATGGTGACTCGGTAGACCAGTTGTCTGCGTGACAATTAATCCGGAATTAATTAAACTGCTCATTAAAGACTTTTGCTGTCTTTTGTATCGTTTCTTTTTGAGGACACGTGCTTAAGCGATATCAGATACGAGTATTTCTTCTTTATAATAAAATACTTCCTTTCAAGTATCGATCCCTCCAGTCTCTGTTTCACAACAGGTTAGAACCACGTTTTTCACACACATACACACACACACACACACACACACACACACACACATCATCCTCATTATCGCTGTCTACACTCCCTCAGCTCGACGGCGGCTCTTTTACGTTTTGTGCGTCAGGGTCGGAACACAGAATCGGCTTATTTTCTTAATGTGAACGCAGTCTAAAAGTAGTCGGATTAATTTAATAAAATTGAGTTAAAACCCACCCATAACTACTATCAACAAGAGATAGTGACAATTCTTCATTTAATCTCCTCTATTCCGTCTCCTAATCTCTGCCAATGAAAAGTGCATTAGCATTTTGCCACGGCGTGTAAGTCTAAGTGGCTTAAAAAGTGATTTGAAGTTGATTTGTGTATAAAAAGAGCCTGCCTTTAACCGGATTGCCACTTAATCTGCTCCGAGTCGCCTGAGTGCCTCAGAGACGCGCTCTAAGCACCTTGGAGAAGTGAGAGTGAGAGAGTGAAGGGGCAAGAGAGCGGCTATCATTAAACACCACCAACAAAAGCACTTCCTTCAGTTAGCCATTTGCTGCAGACCTTCAGAGAAAACGAGGGCTTAGGCCAGTCTCTCTCTCTCTTGTGTGTGTGTGTGTGTGTGTGTGTGTGTGTGTGTGTGTGTGTGCTCAGTGGTCAAAAAAAATGTTGGGAAACATCAGCCTGATACCCTCCTAAAAAATGTGTCCTAGATGGTTCGTCTTTGAGCGATGGCATAAAATAACCACAGAAGTTATGTGAGTGTGAAGAACCTTTGGGAAAATTGGGATCTCCTACAGAAATGGTTCTTCATGGAGCCAAAAAAAAAAAGGTTCTTCTATGGCACCTGCATTTTTAAGGGTGTAAAGAACCATGTTTGTAGAAGAGATCTGTGAGTGTGAGGAACCATTTGGAGATTTCAAGAGCCGTCCCTTGATGTAAAGCCAGATCTCTTCTACAAAATGGTTCTTTATGTGGCATGGCTCAAAGAACCCTTTGATGCACCTTTATTATTTCGAGTGTAGAAATAGAAATTGTGCTCCTTTAAAACCCTTAATAAATGTAGACCCTGTGTGGGATCGGATCTGGATCTTAAAAGTCAGAGATGTGACCAGTTTCCACCAACCAAAAACACAAAAACTGAATCCGCCTGAAACACAATAAAGTGGATTAGTGTCCAGAGCTGAGATTGAACTAGTTCTATTCACTCAGGAACATTCAAGACTGTAATGAATACAGATGGATCTGCACTTCCTTCTGGGTTTTTGCATGATGAAGTATTTACGAGGAATCTAGGACGATTGAATTTCACTCTAGAGGATGTTTCTAGTTCAAAAAAGGGTTTCTAGTTCATTTGGAGTTTATTAGCATTATGATCTGAGACCAAAATGATCCAAAAAGTGGAAATAGGGTCTAACACACCTCAGTTCCTATGCTGACAGATGCTGGATGTTGTCTCTGGATGATTCCTAAGCTGTATATGAGCTGTATCAGTGCTTAGGTGTCCTAGTTTGTTAGTTAGTAAAGGTGCTACAAAGGGTTCCTTGAGCGATGCCATAGAGGAACCACCTTTGCATCCCCAAAGAACCACTGTACTTTTGTTTGACTTCTCAGGTGACTCCTCATCTCTAGTAACTATATTACCATACTTTAGAGTAACGGTACCTGGTTCTCTGTGGTCAGATCAGCTGAAGTAGGCGCTGACTTTGTTAACTCACTACTGGAGCTCCACTGAACCCAGCGTTTTAAGCCACCGCGGTTTTTGAAGTTGGTGAACAACACGTCTTTTTACAGTGTAGATACGGAGTGGAGTGTGTACTGTACTCTGTGCCACAGCTCTGGCCACATGCGCCTCCAAGAAGGTCTGCAGTCCAGATGTTGGAAGCTATATCTCGACTTAGTTCCCTTCCCTATGTGGTGTCACCCCTTAAACCTCTCATCCAAAGAGTTATTCATCTACTAAAATAACTTCCCTTTCATCCGTGCTCTGGAATCGACCAGAAAGTGGGGAAAACGTTCTCCCAGACTCTTCGATTAATGTTTCGAATACAGAACTCTGGAGCTGATAAAGTGAGACTGGTTAGATCTTTTTTTCTCAGATATTGGACACCCTTAAATAAGGGTTCCTCAAGGGTTGTTTAGTAAAGTAATGGTTCTACAGGGGAGAACTATTAGGAGGTACAGTTAAATGGCTGTTGGCACATGGCTATGTGGAGGTTCTCCTCATAGCTGTCAAAGACATTCAAAGAACCTCTTTAAAGAACCATTTCTTTCACTTTAGTAAAAGCAGTGGATCTATACAGAACCACAACAACTAAAGAACCATTTAAAAGGGATGTTTTATATAAAGAAAAAATTCAATTGAGAAAAAGTTCTAAACCAAAACATTATGAGTCAAGGAACCTCTTTTTAGTACGATATAGAACCCTTTTTGCCTAAACTCTTATAAAAGGGAGATTCTCTAAAGGTTCTTTAGTAAAAGCAGTAGTTAAATAGAACCATGCAGGCCAACTTAAAGAACCATTTGAATACTAGTTCTTGTCTGCACTCTATGATGGGAAAAGATGGTTCTCTGTGATTTAAAATGGTTCTATATGACTCTGAAAGGGGTTTCACCTATGTGTTCACTGCTCTCACGTGTCAAAGAACCCCTTCTCATATATAGACCCTTTTTAATTTGATTTATTAAAAATGAAACGTAAAAGCAGTGGTTCCTTACAGAACCGTGACCAAATTAAAAGAACCATTGGTCTGGTTTCTTTTTTAATGGTTCTATATAGAACTAAAAAGGGTTCCACTATTTTTTACATTCTAACAAACCCTATTTTCAATATTACATAGAACCAAGTTTGAGCTTTTTTTTATTAATTTTTTTATTTTAGTTTTTTTTTTTTTAAATGCCACTCATAACAATTCTCAAATAATCAAATAACCTCTTTTCAGTATTATAGAGGCCCTTTTTTGCTTGAACTAAAGAATCTACAAAAGGAAGGGGTCTTCAAAGGTTCTCTAGCAAACGTTTTAGGTTCTAAACAGAACTGTGACCAATTTTTGACCACTAGACAATTTGTCACGATTATTCTGTCTGGTCAACGAACCCAATTTCCAATATAATATAGAACCATTTTCCTATAGAACCCATTTTGAGCTTAAAAACAATCTCCACTCAACTATTCTCATGTGTCCAAGAACCTTATTCTAGAACCCTTTTTGCTTCCATTCTTAAAAGGGGGGTTCTTCTTAGTTAAGACAACCTAAAGAACCAATTTTGTGAAACACGAACTTTGTAATGGTTCTTTCTGGTTATTTTCTAAATGCTTTCTAATGTCTTCAAAGGGTTCCACAATTTTCACGAGCCAAAGAACCGGGTACTGCTTAACTTACGTGTTACGAGTTGTGGGCTTTGGATTTAGAACCCAAGGTGGAGGAAACGCGTGTGAAAAGGGGAAATAAGGAGTGTGATGGTGGGGCTGATGGACTTTAGACTGGGAACTGGAGGAAAGGGATCTTTATTTGTGGGAAAG